>NC_086449.1:540235997-540463497 GCF_028390025.1 Pseudophryne corroboree
ATACTTGTGATATATTGTACATTTTTATAGAATAAAATAATAGTGTTTGGGACTGGGAAGGGAGTGGGAGAAGGACATGAATGCAATTTTTTTGTCCAGGGCTTCCATTAACTTAATGGAAAAGGGTCTGAATGGGTTAAAAAAATTAAAATAAAAATGCGTGAGGTCCCCCCTCCTAAGTATAACCAGCCTTGGGCTCTTTGAGACGGTCCTGGTTGTTTAAATACTGGGGGGGAAAATTGGACAGGGGTTCCCCGTATTTAGACAACCAGCACCAGGCTCTTAGTCCGGTCCTGGTTCCAAAAACACGGGGGACAAAAGATGTAGGGGTCCCCCGTATTTTTAAAACCAGCACCGGGCTCCACTAGCCAGGGACATAATGCCACAGCTGGGGTACACATTTATGTAGGTCTCAGCGGCCGTGGCATTACCCCCCCAACTAGTCACCCCTGGCTGGGGTTCCCTGGAGGAGTGGGGACCCCTTAAATCAAGGGGTCCCCCCTCCAGGCACCCAAGGGCCAGAGGTGAAGCCCGAGGCTGTCCCCAGCACCCCTGGGCGGTGGGTGCCGGGCTGATAGCCATAAGTGTGTAAAAAAAAGTATATTGTTTTTTGTTGTGAAACTACAAGGCCCAGCAAGCCTCCCCCACTTGCTGGTACTTGGAGAACCTCAAGTACCAGCATGCGGGGAAATAACGGGCCCACTGGTACCTGTAGTTCTACAACAAAAAAAATACCCAAATAATAATACAACACACACACCGTGAAAGTAAAAATTTATTAAAACACACTTACACACTCACACATACTTACCTACATCCCACGCCGGTCACGTCCACCTGTCCATGTAGAATCCAATAGGGGTACCTGTAAAAATGAGAGAGAGATTATTATACTTACAAACTAAGTAATTCACAGGAGGAGAGAGAGAAATTAATGAATATTATGCACTCACTGATGCCGGAGGACGTTAGCACAGACAGGGGAGAGTGCTGCTGGCTGGGAGGACGGAGCAGGCGCCAGAGGAGGAACGAGGGGGAATGATTCCTACCCGGCCACCGCACACAGGCGCCGCGCCGGAGGAGGTACTCAGGCACACAGGCGCCGCCACTTCCGCATCCAGCGCCGCCTGTGGGTGATTGGACACAGGGCCGCTTCTAGACCTTGTGGTGCCCAGGGCGTGGCTTCTTCATAGGGAAGGGGCTTGGCCACAGTTATCTCCTTGTACTTATGCCCCCCTGTAGCTGTACCCCCAGTAGCTGTGCCCCCAGTTGTTGTGACCCCCTGTAGCTGTGCCCCCAGTAGCTTTGCCCCCAGTAGTTGTGACCCCTGTAGCTGTGTCCCCAGTAGTTGTGACCCCTGTAGCTGTGCCCCCTGTAGCAGTGTCCCCAGTTGCTGTGCCCCTTGTAGCAGTGCCCCCAGTTGCTGTGCCCCTTGTAGCAGTGCCCCCAGTTGCTGTTCCCCTTGTAGCTGTGCCCCCAGTTGCTGTGCCCCTTGTAGCTGTGCCCCCAGTTGCTGTGCCCCTTTGGCAGTGCCCCCCAGTTGCTGTGCCCCTTGTAGCAGTTCCCCCAGTTACTGTGCCCCTTGTAGCTGTGCCCCTAGTAGCAGTGCCCCCCAGTTGCTGTGTCCCTTGTAGCAGTGCTCTCAGTTGCTGTGCCCCCAGTTGATGTGGTCCTTGTAGCAGTGCCCCCAGTTGCTGTGCACCTCGTAGCAGTGCCCCCAGTTGCTGTGCCCCTCATAGCTGTGCCCCTTGTAGCAGTGCCCCAGTTGCTGTGCCCCTTGTAGCAGTGCCCCCAGTTGCTGTGCCTCTTTTATCTGCCCCCAGTTGCTGTGCCCCTTGTAGCAGTGCCCCCAGTTGCTGTGCCCCTTGTAGCTGTGCACCAAGTTGCTGTGCCGCTTGTAGCAGTGCCCCCCAGTTGCTGTGCCCCTTGTAGCAGTGTCCCCAGTTGCTGTGCCCCCTAGCTGTCCTGGTGCCTCCGTAGCGCCGCAAACACACACACATTTAAAAAAAAAAATACACACACATACTTAACGCTCCTGCAGTGCTGCCCTCCATCTCCGTCCGCCGGCTTTTCTCTACTATGGGAGAGACGTCATGACTCATGATGTCTCTCCCATAGTAGCGCCGCTCAGACACTAGGGGTCAATTATGATCTCTAGTGTCAGTCAGCGGCGCCGGCTGCAGCGGGCGCCCACACAGCCCACGGCGCCTGCTGCAGCCGGGAAGGGGGCTCGCTACTGATTGGACAGCGGATCCAGCACTGGATCCGCTGGGCCAATCACATCTGGGGGAATGACAGGGGCGTGCATTCATCGGGGCTGAATGCACTCCCCTGTCCTTGAGGCACCAGTAAGGGTGCCTCTTCCCCATTCTTTTTCAATGGGCTTTCACGGCCCATTGCTGCGCCCTGCCCCCTGCCTGCCCCCCGCTGCCCGGACTTCAATGTTAGCAGCGGGAGGCACCTCTCCCGCTGCCTCCCAGCCCATCATTTTCACTTGGGGGGGAATGATTAAAATAATAAATGAAGATATTTATCACATTCTCTGTGTTATAAATATCTTCTTTTTATTACTTTAATCATTATGACAGGGGAGGCACTGCCTCCCCTGACTGCACGTCCCTGCCCACTTCCTGTCAATCTCCTTGCGATCAGCATCGTCAGTAAAAGCAATGCAAAACAACGTCGCCTTTAGTACCCATACGCCGCGCGTGCGCATTGCGGCCCATAAGCATGCATAGCTTTGCCATTTTTTTTAAATGATCGCTATGCAGCGAACAACGGCACCTAGCAATCAACTCTGAATGAGGGCCTTTGCCCTAAAGTGCAGAAGTAACATTGACTTTGTGGGTTGGGATTAACTGAACACTTCTAACAAAGTAATTAAAATCTTCACATAAACACAAAAGTGGCGAACGTGTTTGCCCTCTCCATGGGGGTCATTCCGAGTTGTTCGCTCGTTATTTTTTTCTCGCAACGGAGCGATTAGTCGCTAATGCGCATGCGCAATGTCCGCAGTGCGACTGCGCCAAGTAAATTTGCTATGCAGTTAGGAATTTTACTCACGGCATTACGAGGTTTTTTCTTCGTTCTGGTGATCGTAATGTGATTGACAGGAAGTGGGTGTTTCTGGGCGGAAACTGGCCGTTTTATGGGAGTGTGTGAAAAAACGCTACCGTTTCTGGGAAAAACGCGGGAGTGGCTGGAGAAACGGAGGAGTGTCTGGGCGAACGCTGGGTGTGTTTGTGACGTCAAACCAGGAACGACAAGCACTGAACTGATCGCAGATGCCGAGTAAGTCTGGAGCTACTCAGAAACTGCTAAGAAGTGTCTATTCGCAATTCTGCTAATCTTTCGTTCGCAATTTTGATAAGCTAAGATTCACTCCTAGTAGGCGGCGGCTTAGCGTGTGCAAAGCTGCTAAAAGCAGCTTGCGAGCGAACAACTCGGAATGACCCCCCATGGTGTACATTTTCTGGGATCCGCACAAATAAAGTAGCAGTGATGTGTGGTGAGGTAAATGGCTGGGGAGGCACTGGCTAGTAACAGAGACAGATTTACACACATATGTGAACCAGCCCCACTTGCACAGATATCCCCCCGCACACAGATCCCGACTCACACACATCTCCTTGCACAGCAAATCCCCCCTCACACAGATCTCCCCCAACACAGATCTTCCACTAGCACAGAAGATTCCCCCCTGAACTAGTCCTGCATCTAATTTCATAAGAATGACTGACTCCTTTCCGAGATTCCTCAGAAGGATCCTTGAGTGTTGTACGTTCTGCTGCTGGGAGTGGATCTTCATCCAAGAAGGGCACCAGGAAGACTACTTGTAGTAGTTTAACAAAACAAATGACTGTTAAACAATCCTTTGCAAGGGGGGATCAATTATAACAGCAGTCACCCATTTGCACAGTGGATTATTGTCGCCCTAACAACTACAGTATACTGGTATTAGATGTGCGTCCAGTATACGCCATTAATGCAGTGGGTTTTAGACAGTTGATTGAGGTCCTGTGTCCTTGGTATCAAATCCCATCTAGATTCCTCTTCACTAGCAAAAAGCAATTCCCAGTCTGTACATGGACATTATAAAAGCGTTATTAGTGTCCTCCGAAATGCTGTTGTACCCACAAATACTGTATGTGGACAAGCGGAACAGCGCAAACTAAAAACTACATGACTGTGATAGCCCTCTGGGTAGATGTGTTGCCATCCGCAGCAGCAGCATCTCACAAATGCCAGCTTATTCAGAGGCAGGCTACACCGTGTATTACCGGTTTCAGTAAGAGGCACACTGCTGGGAACCTCTTAGAAAAACACAGGGAAATCATTGCAAAATGGCTAACCATGCTTAGACTTTCCTCTGGATTTGTTATTTCAGACAATGCCACCAATATTGTGAGAGCATTACATCTAGCTGAACTCCAACACGTCCCATGTATTGCTCACACAATTAACTTGGTGGTGTAACTTTTTTTTTTTAAATGACAGGGTCATGTCCATGGCCTTGAAAATTTTAGGACATTTTCGACATTCTGCAAGTTCATGTAGAAAATTGCAGCAATTGCAAAAACTGTTGAATTTGGCCTGACATCAGCTGAAGCAAGATGTAAAGAGATGGAATTCAACCCTCTATATGCTTCAGCGGATGGAGGAATAGCAATAGGCCATCCAGGGCTACACAATGACCTATGTCATAGGGAATGGAGGGGGAATGCACCCTAGTCAAGCACAGTGGAGAATACTTTCTGTATTGTGCAAGGTTCTCAAACCCTTTGAAGTTGGCATATGTGAAGTTAGTTCAGACATTGCTAGATTCAGGGCCTAATTCAAGGTTGATTGCAAAACCAAATTTTCCTCAATGGGCAAAACCATGTGCACTGCAGGTGGGGCAGATATAACATGTACGGAAAGAGTTATATTTGGGTGGGGTGTGTTCAGACTGAAATCTAAATTGCAGTATAAAAATAAAGCAGCCAGTATTTACCCTGCATAGAAACAAAATAACCCACCCAAATCTAACTCTCTCTGCACATGTTATATCTGCCCAACCTACAGTGCACATGGTTTTGTCCATGAGAGGAAAATGTTGTTTTGCATTCAAACTTGAATTAGGACCTCAGTCAGGTAAATCCCTTGATAAGACTCTTGGATAAGCAGCTGGAGAAACTGAAGAAGGAGCTAAAACTGCTAAGTATGTCAGATTTATAGATCAATCCCTTAATTCACTTCACCAGGATCCAAGGGACATCAATGGTCATTTTGGCAACCATACTTAATCCTAGGTCCTAAATCATATGTTGTGTGTTTCTTTCCAACAGACACAAATCTGCAGAGATGCAAGAGTTGTTGGTTAGAAAATTGTCTGCTCAAGCTGAATGTGACACAGCAACATCTCTTCCTTCAGTTTCTCCGGCAACTGTGGCTGGCAAGAAAAAAATAAATTTTTCTAAGAAACCCATTGGCGGTGATGCAGATCAGTCAGCAAAAACATTTGACATCTGGTCTGGACTGAAGGAACTGCCTACAATTACTGACATGTCTACTGTGATTGCATATTATACACTCACCATTCAAAAATGGTTGATGATTATTTTAGTGATAGCAACTAAATAGCTATGTCAGACAGTCCATTTCAATACTGGCAGGAAATTTTTTTATTTGGAAGCCCTTGGAAAAACTGGTTTTGCTTTGCTTAAGTCGCCCACCCTCCAGTGTGCACTCAGAAAGAGTTTTCAGCGCAGCTGGGAACCTTGTCAGTGATTGATGTAGGAAGTTACCTCCCCAAAATGTGGAAAAGATGATGTTCATCAAAATTAATTACAAATTCCACCAGTAAGACCTTTACTGGCAATTACGTCCAAAAAATACAAAGGTACCTGTTATGGCGGATTCCAGTGGGGATGAATTCATTTTGTGTGAAGAAGAGGATGTACACACTGATGGGAGAGAGGACCAGATGCTGATGGCGACATCTTGCCTATGTAGAGTCAATTTGTGCACTGCCCATTGTTTTGTGGGGGCCCAAACAAACCAATCATTTCAGCACAAGTGGCAGTCCCTGTCGCTGAAATTATTGTTTTTTTAAACTATGCATGTCCTGTTTAATATATACAACATAAGGGTGGGTGGAAGGGCCGAAAGACAATTCCATCTTGCACCTCTTTTCTTTGCATTATGTGCTTATTGGATCATTGCTGGCTATTTTTTTGCGTAGCTTATTAAACTGCTATGCTGTCTGCCACTGCAGTGCCACTCCTAGATATGCCATGTGGGAAGTTTAAGTGCCACATGTTTGTGCTGCCCACTGCTGTCGCTTAGCTTAGTCATCCAGCTACCTCGGTGCAACCTTTTGGCCTAAAGTGAATGAAAACAATATATTGAGCTGTAGGGTGGTCAAAATTGAGTGGAAATGAATGTTATGATTTTTGTAAAAAAAAAAAACATACCCAAAACAAAAACCAACAAGGGCAGCTTTGGCAAAACCAAACACAGATCCAAAACACGTAGGAAATATAGATGAAAAAACAAAACCCATGATTTGGGCCAGTGCACATCCTTAGCTTTCATATGATATATAACACAGCAGTAAAAATTTAACAAAAAATTGATTTTCTCAAAAAGCTGCATTTTAAACATTTTTACAAAAAAGTCTCAAACATTGTTCCTATTGTTTTAAATAAATCCCCAATGTTTTATTTTGGGATCATGATGGGATCATCTACTACAAGAGGTTTCACTTTGGATTTTTTTTTTATAAAATAATGAAAAACGAGATCTACAGTATCTAGGCCTGTTCATCTCCTTAATCAATCCATTTTATGTATAGTATGTACAATGACACACAGTGGCGTAACTAGAAATTTTTCTCCCCCAAGCCAAAAAATTCTTCGGCGCCCCCCCCCCCCCCCCCCTTCATGCTCCATAATTGGGAGCAAGAAAGGGAAAAATATGCGCGCGGCGAAGGCGCGCAGCAAAAAAGGGGCGTGGTTTCATTGGAATGGGCGTGGTTTCACATAAAGGGGCATGTCATTGCAGGAAAAGACTACCTTATACCCCAGTTTTGCAACCTGCACGCCGATACGTTGGCCACCACAGGAAAGAAAAATAATCCTGATTCATGCCCCTTACATTATTTGTCATTTTTCCTCCTTATAGTAATGCCCAGTATACATTATGCCACATACTGCAATGGCCCTTAGACATTATGCTGCACACAATAATGCACATGACACAATATGCACACACTGTAATGCCCCCGACACATTATGCCACACACCGTAATGCCTGTGACACATTATGCCACACACCGTAATGCCTGTGACACATTATGACAGGAATCGCAATGCCCGTTATACATTATGCTACACACTGCAATGCCCCTGATACATTATAGCACATACAATGTCTGTGACACATTATGACACACACCGCAATGTCCGTGATACATTATGCCACACACTGCAATGCCCGATACATTATAGCACATACAATGCCTGTGACACATACAATGCCACACACTGCAATGACCTTGAGACATTATACCACAATGCCCGTGATATAGTATACCATACACCGTAATGCCTGTGACACATACCGCAATGCCCTGCCCGTTATACCCTATGCCACACACCGCAATAACCCGTTATGTATTATGCCACACTGCAATGACCCTGAGACATTATACCACATACCACAATGCCCGTGATATAGTATACCACACACCGTAATGCCTGACACATTATGACACACACCGCAATGTCTGTGATACATTATGCCACACACTGCAATGACCCTGAGACATTATACCACATATCACAATGCCTGCGATATATTATACCATACACCGTAATGCCTGTGACACATTATGACACACACCGCAATGTCCGTGATACATTATGCCACACACCGTAATGCCCATTACACATTAAGTCCTACAGTAAGGCTTCTAATTACTTTTCAATTACCTGCTCGTTGTCAGGGGTTTCATGCACTGGGTGCCATGCTCGTTGCCAGGGGTTTCATGCTCTTGGTTCCATGCACGGTGCCAGGGGTTTTCATGCTCAGGGTGTCATGCTCGTTGCCAGGGGTTTCATGCACTGGGTGTCATGCTCGTTGCCAGGTGTTTCATGCACTGGGTGTCATGCTAGTTGCTAGGAGGTAGTCATTGTTGCTAGGGCTGTGCTCCCAGTGCCACATATGTCCCCAGTGCCAGATATTCCCCCACGGTGCCAGGTACTCACATGCCCTAGTGCCAAATATAGCCCCTCCCCCATGTGCCAGGTACACATATACCCCCCCAGTGCCACATATGCCCCCAGTGCCAGATATTCCCCCCCAGTGCCACATATGCCCCCAGTGCCACATATGCCCCCAGTGCCATATATTCCCCCCCCAGTGCCAAATATGCCCCCAGTGCCAGATATGCCCCCAGTGCCACATATGCCCCCAGTGCCGGATATTCCCCCCCAGTGCCACATATGCCCCCAGTGCCAGATATTCCCCCCCAGTGCCAGATATGCCCCCAGTGCCACATATGCCCCTAGTGCCAGATATTCCCCCCCAGTGCCATGTATGCCCCCAGTGCCAGATATCCCCCCCGTGCCATGTATGCCCCCAGTGCCATGTATGCCCCCAGTGCCATATATGCCCCCAGTGCCAGATATTCCACCCCGTGCCATATATGCCCCCAGTGCCAGATATTCCCCCCCAGTGCCATATATGCCCCCAGTGCCAGATATTCTCCCCCAGTGCCATATATGCCCCAGTGCCAGATATTCCCCCCCAGTGCCAGATATTCTCCCCCAGTGCCATATATGCCCCAGTGCCAGATATTCCCCCCCAGTGCCATATATGCCCCCAGTGCCAGATATTCTCCCCCAGTGCCATATATGCCCCAGTGCCAGATATTTCCCCCCAGTGCCAGATAAGCCCCAGTGCCAGATATCCCCCCGTGCCATATATGCCCCCAGTGCCATATATGCCCCCAGTGCCAGATATTCCCCCCCAGTGCCATATATGCCCCCAGTGCCAGATATTCCCCCCCAGTGCCAGATATTCTCCCCCAGTGCCATATATGCCCCAGTGCCAGATATCCCCCCCCCCAGTGCCATATATGCCCCCAGTGCCAGATATTCCCCCCAGTGCCAGATATCCCCTCCCCCAGTGCCATATATGCCCCCAGTGCCAGATATTCCCCCCCGTGCCATATATGCCCCAGTGCCAGATATTCCCCCCCCCCCCCCGCGCGCGCCGCTGCTGCTTTTTGGAGGGACACGGAGGGCACAGCTTGCCTCTCCTGTGTCCCTCCTGCATCATCTCCGGCGGCCGCGGGTCTAATAGGGGGAAGTGCCGGTTCGTGAGCCAATTAGAGCTCACGGACGGCACTTCCCCCTATTAGACCCGCGGCCGCCGGAGATGATGCAGGAGGGACACAGGGAGGCACACGCTGTGCCGTCCGTGTCCCTCCAACAAGCGGCGGAGGGAAGGAGACCGCAGACTGACATGCGGACGCTCGTCCGCATGTCAGTCTGCTGTAAATCAGTGGCGCCCCCGCAGCCCCTCGCCCCCAAGCCACCGCGAGGACTGCGGGGGCAGTAGTTACGCCACTGATGACACAGTATGCTAGTACTAAAATATTTAAAACTTTTGAGATCATTTTATTTCTGTCACATACTTTAAGAATGCTTACTACAGATCATTGCAGTTTGTTGCTTATACTCTAGATAGCTGATGCTACTTGATGGTTGCAACTGGCGAAAAAGGCTTTATTTGTTTTCAGTATTTCCATTTCATAAAGGGTGTACATTCGACCTGCTGGAGTTAACAGATTCACCTTATATAGTACATCTACCATAGGAATCCATAAAACATCATGCTAATTTGGATATGAAAAAAGGGCAATGTACCGGCTGGATGGAAGAATGACACTTCATTGATCTTTTCATTTTTCTCCAGAATAAATGTGAGCCACCATTTGTTGTCATAGACAGCAGTTAGATACAGATTTGTTCTCATATATCTACCCTCAATACTGTATGCCATGCAGTGCGAGATGCCTGACATGAGTGGAGTGAGCCGCCAGGTCCTATAGAACTCCACCATTAGACTTTTTTTCTGCCAAAAATGCATCTTAGTCACAACATAATGTGACTAGAATGCACAAGGAGTCTGCTGATTCATTTGATATATGACACTTTTATATTGTGTGTAACTGCGTCTGTATATGGACCAGAACAGAACTTGTTTTAGAAAAAAGCTGCGGCTGCTGCTACATTGTAGCACTTCATTTACAAATTCAGAGACAGAGTTAGATGTACTAAGCAGCAAAAAGAGTGGAGAAGTGAGCCAGTAGAGAAGTTGCCCATAGCAACCAATCGACATTGAAGTAACATTTATCATTTGCATACTATAAAATTACATAGAAAAGCTGATTGATTGCCATGGACAACCTCTCCACTGACTCACTTCTCCGCTCTTTTCACTGTCACACTCAGATATACAAGTATCACATAACTAAAATGCATTTTCTGCAAAAAAAGAAACCAAAAAGGCATCCGACGCGAGAAGATTCTCACACAACCTGCCATGACAAGAGGGGCTGATTGACATGACTGTGGCAAAGATGTATGAGGACATGTCATAGAAAAAATTAATGATACTCAAAATTTAAATATATATTAGGGGGCTAATTTAAACCTGTTCGCTCGCTAGGGGTTTTTACAGTCCTGCGTTTGCATAGTTGCCGCCCATAGGGGAGTTTATTTTCGCTTTGCAAGTGTGCGAACGCATGTGTAGCAGAGCTGTACAAACAGATTTTGTACAGTCTCTGAGTAGCCCAAGACTTACTCAGCCGCTACGATCACATCAATCTGTCTGGGGCCAGAATTGACGTCAGACACCCGCCCTGCAAACGCTTGGACAGGCCTGCGTTTTTCCAAAAACTCCCAGAAAACAGTCAGTTGACACCCACAAACGCCTTCTTCCTGTCAATCTCCTTGCGAATGGATCCTGCACACAAACCCATCGCTGAGCGGCAATCCGCTTTGTACCCGTGTGATACGCCTGCACATTGTGGGGCATACGCATGCGCAGTTTAGACCTAATCGCCCGCTGTATGAAAACGCAGCCTAGCATCCAGCTCTGAATTAGCCCCTAAGTATCATATCAGAGGTTGTTAGCATATATTTGGCTAGAGATACGCGCCTGCCCACCAACGTCCAGGTCACTTTGTCGGGCAAGTCCCTAACACTTTAGGGTTCACGTCTGGGGCACAGGGCACCCCCAAACTAGTTCAGAAAAAAATACCCTGGGCATCACACTAGAAGTGGAGTATAACAGGGTATTAGGTGTGTGCAAGCAGCTACTCAGTGTTAAGAGTGTTACAAGAGTTGAAAATGTGTGAAAAAATACATGGATAATAAACAAAGAAAGTGATATAAAATGTGAATATAAGTGTTAAGTGGTTATGCCCTGAAGTGGGTCAGTCACATGACACTACATGTCAGGCCAAGAGGGGCTGATTGGTGTGACTACAGTAAAGATGTATGATGACATATCCAGGGGTGTAGCCAGAACTTTGTGGGCTCCATAGCAACATTTTGAAGGGGCCACTGTCCCAACGCTTTTAGAAAGACACCTCTCTGCAGCAGTTGTTAATGTTATGCCCTATAATAGTGCCCTAACTCATTTTCTGAACCACAGTAGTGCCCTAGTTCACTTATATCATATTGTATTGCTACCTGTGCACATTATCCCACACTATAGTGCCTCCACTTCATATTGTGCCACATTACAGTGCCCCCAGTTCATATCATGCTACATTAGAATGAACAGGTCCAGGGGCATACCTAGATATATTGCAGGCCCCAAGGGAAAAGTTTGTAAGGGTCCAAATTTACTACCAAATGGTACTGTATAAAACTTTTACAGGGAAGGTGGGCCCCTCTTCGCACTGGGCCCCATAGCAGCTGCACTCCATGTACCTATGATAGCTATGCCCTTGGACATATCTGTACCCTCTGATGTCAGCAAGTGTGAGCTTTTCTTGGGATGTTTCAGTGTAATTGCAGTCTGCTCTAGGGTGGCCAATCCCTGGCAATTTTTCAATCCCGTGAATCAAAAATGGATACCTGGGATTGTCTGGTTTTCCCACCCCCATTGCCCTGCCCAGATAAATCACCGCAATCTGGATGGGCGGGTGGGAGAGATACTTCCTGTGAGATCTGGCGGGCGAGAAGTGCAAGGCGTCGGTGAGGGACGGCGAGTGGGCGGGCAGCTGGCTGCGCAGCATGACCTCTGACTTCATGTCACACTATGCAGTGTACCCAGCCGGAGCCAGGCAGCGTCTGATTCTCATGAGGACGCTCAATGCTGTCCGGCATAGAAAATACTGGCCAATTTTAGGCCGGGATCCTGCCAATCCCAAGATTGGCCACCCTAGTCTGTTCTACAGAGATATCCTATATATTCCTATAGCCACAGGCTTTCCTGCTAGCCTGTGTACATGTTCTCAATATATTTCCTACCTATTCTATAGCATCAGTCTTCTGCTGCTACTATGGTCTGCATGTGGTTATAGCATTATTAGGCCAACCAGCTTCACTCACACTTTAGCACATACGGCTACTCCAAGGGACCCCGACCGGACTCAAACCCCTAGTGCCATGACAGGTTCCAAAGGGCTAATGCGGTGGTTTCTGTGCCTATACTTGGTCAGCAGTGGCACCAATAAATAGACACAACTGGAATATTATTACCTTATCTTTTAATGTTACATTTCCTAAGTTTACAAATGTACGGTACATGTTTACATAGATATATTTCATTTACCTGGTAGGTGAGGGACTAATCTTACTAAAATGTTCTCATTTGAAAAGTAAATAGGTTACAACAGGAGGAGAGGTTAAAAAATAATATATCACACTGTCCACAGAAAGCAATATTTCTGGAACAATGGAAAAATGACCTGATAATACATTTGCATGTCCCAGAATCAATTCAGTCAAAACTAATGACATTGCTAAATCATGCCTGTAAACCTGTTCAGCAGATGTCTGCTCTTTGCCTGTGTATGTGGTCATTTGTTGTCTGCATTAACAGTCTTCCATGTAATCCAGTCGCTCAGCCAACCCGGGTGTTTGACAGGATTCATCCCTGTGAGCTTCAGTGATCCGTAACCAGATAAGTATGAAAATGTACAGTAGGCATTCAACCAAAAATATCACAAGATGGATTTATGCACCCTGGGTTTGGAGCATTTCAAAATAATTATTCTTAGAAACAAATAAATATTCATGTTTATGTTCATCTAGCAGAATGTGGTCCAGAATAGATTAGTGGTAGTGGTTGAATCTCCTATTTTGTTATCAATAAACTATTCCTATGGAATTTGTCTAGCAGTTGACTACAGTACCTAAATGGTCAGGAAACAGGATATGCCCTGAGAGCTGACTTGAACTTGGAAAAAGTAATGCTTGACGCAGACATTATAAACGTCTAAATAATGCTTCTAAAGGCTCTGGCTTTCAGCCAGGAAAACTATGTGAACTGTTTCCGCAGTTGACAGGTGTGAATGTGGATCACAGGTGTACTGTAATCTGTTCAGTTAGCTCTAGTATTAAACCTCTTTGTCTATTAAACAGACAAGACCACTAAGTCAGCAAGTCCTAGTTTCTTATTTGTGAAGAACTGTCTTCATAAATGATATGTCTTTACTAAAGGTGCGCCTAGTGTGTACGCACCTTTACTGACATCTGAAATTGAATATGGACGTGTGTAATATTTTTGTTAAAGAACAGATTCAACCAATTATATATGTGATTTTTACATACTGTATTAAGAGCATGGATGTGTAAAATGAAACTTAATATGACACTTCCTTACCTTCCACAGTAACTCTTCTAGAAATTCAAGTGTAATTGAGTCATTCTCTCTGTACATAACAAACAACAGAAAGATTCCTTAACACTATGAGCATATGGGTGCTGAAACTGAAACAAAGTGAATTAATAATAGATAAAAGCTTATTCCCTTAAAAAGGAAGAGCCATTACTGGTCACATGTTTAAACCTACCTATCTGTACAGGACGTTACCTAGGAGACTGGAAGGGATGCCAATTGTCCATGATTTACAGACCCAATGAAGATCTTGAAATTGTTTATACTCACAATGTTCTTAGTTTTTAGTATTAGCACATTGGCCGGAAAATTAATGTTATATTTGGTTACTGGATATTTTAATATCTATTATCTAATGTATTATATTAATTAAATATATTATGGAGTGTTAAAAAGTCAATATAATTGTACTATGATTATGTCTGGTGATAATTAACTATGTAACCTGTTAAGCAGTGCTGTCTTTTTTTTTTTCTTTGTTAACAGCTAGTCTTCTTTATTACTATGTTGTTTACAGTTATCAAACACTGCAGAGTATGCAGGTGCTGTATACAGAATGTAGACATTAATAAATATATACATAAACAGCCAGATGAGCAAGGTAATAGCAGTGGCACTGAATATAAAGCTCATAAGATGTACAGAACAGCTTTTCACTCACTGTTTTGGGTAAAGATGCATTGGTACTCCATCATCGGGGACCTTTAAGATACTGATGCTTGGTGGCATTGTCAGGTCAACATATTCATTGTAGACATAGTGAGCGTCAATCTTCTTTATTGAACCCGACTACATTGTATATTAATTGGTTGTCTGGTAATGTACAGTATATTCTATTCTGTGTTACTTAAAGATGAGCGATTAAATATTCTCTATTTATTAAATTACTATGGCTCATTCTATAATCAAAATGGTATATGTTTTTGCTCAGAAAAAAATGAGGTGAGTAGGGGATGTGTTAATTTATTAAAAGGCAGCATTAATTCATTATTATTTGCCATTTGCTTCCCTTGTGGATTTGGCCAGGTTTTCAGATTTGCCTTGCAGGAGGGAGACTTACTTGTCCTGCTGTGTTCTCCACAAACAGAATCCCTAGTACATTCATGTCACATTGAAGTGCCATTAGTTCAGAATTCCACATTGTGGTTTAAAAGACTGTACTAGTTTCATATATAAATGCTGGGGCTGGAAAGTGGCTAACTGGGGTAAACTCAGCACACTTTGGGAGAAATGTATAATTGTGCTTTATGGGGTATAAGTGATGATACCGCTCCTCCCCCATGTATTATTGTGTGGTAATGTGCTAAATGGCAGGGGAGCTATCTTGGTGCGCAATCTACTGGATTGAAGTGTAAACTGAAAATACATGAGTCAAGATAACCTGCCTGATTAGTGATCAATATATAGTCAGACTTTCATGCGAAATAGACCTAGTATATATCTATCTATTTATATATGCAAACATATATAACACTTTGCGTTTGGGGTTTGCAA
This sequence comes from Pseudophryne corroboree, assembly GCF_028390025.1. Classification (NCBI taxonomy): domain Eukaryota; kingdom Metazoa; phylum Chordata; class Amphibia; order Anura; family Myobatrachidae; genus Pseudophryne; species Pseudophryne corroboree. The sequence goes on from NC_086449.1 coordinate 540,251,397, forward strand.
TTTATGTAGATATTTTAAATATAAATATTTATATATAGTACATATAGTCATTTTGTACTTGAGGAGCCTGCACACTGCATGTAATCTATGTATATTTATATGCATACATATATAGCTCTTTGCATTCGGGGTTTGCAATGTATGTATATATTTTACATATGAATATTTATATACAGTACATATAGTAATTTTGGCCTTGCGGAGCCCGTACACTGCACGTGTCGGTGTGTCAATCGTGTATTTTTTTCTTCATTCCTCCTCTCCCTGATGTCACATTGAGAGCATACATACCTCAGTTTCTTCTAGGTCACTAAGCTATACAATAGTGAAAACACCATCCAAATTCATCCAGTAGTTTTTGCATGATGCTGGAACGAACAGACAAAAATTCCAAAGTTTTTTTTATCTCCATAGTTCTTAAAGACTCCCTAGAAGTATCACTACTATCAATGCTATGTATAGACACAACCCTTACAGTTTTATTATATGTATAGATGATAATAATAATAATAATAATAATAATAATAATTTGAGTACCAACATTAGAATTCAGCCAACTTTATAGAGATCAGTTTTAAAACGCTGCCATTTTTTAATTTGCCCTGGACACTATCATCCTAGTTACACCTCTGGTTTGATTTTGCCTGCCCTCCCAATGTTTCCTTTTTTTTTTTTTGTTTCCAATCACTGAGGTGGAGGGAGACTTAAACTCTCCTAATTTTTTTCAGTCTCTAAAAGGGATAGAAGCTATGTACCCTTATGGATTGATTGAAGAGATCTTGGACTACTATTATAGTAGTTACTATTATATTTTGTATCTCTCTATCATAACGTTTATTGTAAGGTACAATACTGAAGCAGAGAACTTCTTTTGCAGGTGATAAAAATGCCCAAAACAGCATATTCCTTTGCTCATCTAAATTGGGACTTGGGGGATTACAAATAAGTGGAAAACATATTAATCAGTAAACACCAAGGGGTAAATTTATTAAGCTGGGAGATTTATAGAACTGGTGATGTTGCCCATGGCAACCAATCAGATTCTATCTATTATCTGCCAGAAGCAGCTAGAAAAATGTTAAGTAGAATCTGATTGGTTACCATGGGCAACATCACCAGGTCTAAAAAAACTCACACCTTAGTAAATTTACCCCACAGTCTTTACCACATTTCACACCTGAATTTACAGTTTTATAATTTTGACTTAGTTGACTGTACATAGACGATAAACTGTTATGTACATACAGATACATGATTATATAGAGCTAAAGCCAGAGGTGTATGCCTACAACCTTAGAAGTGATTGTTCGATAGTCATTGCATAATGAGGGATAAACAGTACAATATGTATTGGATGCTAAGTTACAGAAGTACTGTAGCACAATTGGTTCACATGTTAATAAGATGTAATAACAGAGGTCAAATATTTTATGTGAAAATTCCTAAAAATTGCATGGGAGACTAATGTGAGAGAGAACTAAACATTTTCTTTTCTTACGTTCTTTCCTTAAAATATGTCTTTTTATTTTTAAATTACCGTGTGCGGTATAACAAATTGCTATCATTTATATCACTACATGGTATCATCTCTAAGGCTATAATATACTGCACTCTTATATTTTACCCCTTCAAATTGCCTCCTCAATAATTTACTGCCCTCTTATTAACATACATTAACTTTTTTTTCTTATCTTTATACATTGCCTGGAGCATCCTCAACCTGTTGCCACAAACATGAAATACCTTGTGTTTTTTCCTAGCATGGTCTAGCGTGACAACATAATTCACGTCACTCAGGCTTATATTCTCAGGTGCAATATTCTCCTGCACCAACCCTGTCAGAGCCTGCATTTTCTGTCTAAGGTGGAGATGTACTAAGCAATGAATATAGTGGAGAAATTAGCTAGTGGAGAAGTCTCAAGGCATTTTCTACCAGTGAGACTTCTGGTGTCTCTAATTCTCCTTCCTAGGATTCTCTTATAAGATATAGGGGTCCCTGTATGCTCCGTCCATATAGGAGCTCAAAAGTGGAGGACGCTCTTAGGTCCTGAGGTACCTCTCAAAGCAAATAGCAGGTGGGGAAGGTAACATCAATCAACATTTTAAGCATTTAAGAGTGCCATTTTAGTGGTCGCATAGGTCATTAGTCTGCAAATGATATGGCACAGTGACAATGTGTTGCACCAGCATTTTTTTACGGAAGCCCTTCATCATGTTGGACATAAGCTGGGTCAATTGGTCTGCAAGAATATCACTGGGAAACCCCACCAAGGAAAAGATAATTAATAAGGCATTGTCTACTTTCTCTGCCCTATCAAATGAGAGGGCAGTGGCCTCAGTGTACCAAGTAGCATAATCTACTTCCTCGAGCTGCTAGGGACTACCAGGGGCCCGATAATATCCACAGCAATTAACCCGCAGAAAATAACTGTTCAGCATCAGGTCCATTTTGAATTACATCAGTGGCCACTGTAGATGATCTCTGCTCTCATTCTAGTCCTCTTTCATGATGAAGAGCTGTATCATATTCTTCTAACACATGGATCAGTCTTTCCTTTCTCTGACCTCTCTGCTTGCAAAGGTCAATTTACTAGCAAGGTAGCACCTCTCATTACTAGTATCTAGGGTGTGCAGTCTAGAGACCCTCCCCTTATATATTCCGTATTTTTGTATATATGTACACTGGAAGGTTGGGATTCCTTCAGTCTAGATTGGCACCCCACCCCCAACTGCCTCTAATTGTTTTTAAGCAGGGATCTAGCATTCGACTGCACATTGAATCAGACATAATCAAAAGTAAGTCCTCCTTATATCTATATAGTGTCAGTATTGGGTTGACCGTTGGGGCACCCTGAGCTACTCTGGCTGAACCACTTCAGGTCATCACTGCTTAACACTTGTACAGGTTGAGTATCCCATATCCAAATATCCGAAATACGGAATATTCCGAAATACAGACTTTTTTGAGCGAGAGTGAGATAGTGAAACTTTTGTTTTCTGATGGCTCAATGTACACAAACTTTGTTTAATACACACAGTTATTAAAAATATTGTATTAAATGACCTTCAGACTGTGTGTATAAGGTGTATATGAAACATAAATGAATTGTGTGAATGTAGATACACTTTGTTTAATGCACAAAGTTATAAAAAATATTGGCTAAAATTACCTTCAGGCTGTGTGTATAAGGTGTATATGTAATATAAATGCATTCTGTGCTTAGATTTAGGTCCCATCACCATGATATCTCATTATGGTATGCAATTATTCCAAAATACGGAAAAATCCCATATCCAAAATACCTCTGGTCCCAAGCATTTTGGATAAGGGAGACTCAACCTGTATTAACATTTTATATCCCATTCTTTGTTTATTATACTTGTATTTTTTCCACACACTTTTTACTCCTGTAACAGTCCTAACACTGAGTATCTGCTTTCACTCACCTGATAATCTGTAATATTCTACTGCTATCTTTCTTCTGTGTGATACCCTGAGGGGCGAGGGGTTTGCCTGTGCTGGTTTGGGGGTGCTCTGCACTCCAGTTGTGAACCCCTGGAATGTTAGGGACTTGGCCGATGAGGTGACCTGGTCAATGCTGTGTAGCCCCATAACTGTGGCCAAATTTATGCTAACAAACCTCTTATATGATGTTTAATTGTAATGTATACTGTATTTACATTTTGAGCATCACTAAAACATCAAAAGAACATAACTTGCAATATTCCCTGATTCCCTCATTTCATTTTGCCACCTCAAACGTAATCTTTCCAAAACAGAAGTAATATTTCCACCAGCCAATTCTTGTTACAAACCTGATATCTCTATTACTATTGATAACACCACAATCAGCCCTGCTCCTCAAGCTCACTGCCCAAATGCCATCCTTTTACTCTGAACAGTTCTTCGTTGCCCACATTCAACCTGTTTACATACAGCTAAATGTTATCCAGAATACGTCCGTATCTTACACAAAAGACTGCAAAAACTCTAATTCATGCACTCCTTATTTCCAGCATTATTACAATAGTCACCTTGCTGGACTTGCCCAAAACAAATTTTTACCCCCTACTGTACAATCTATTTGAATGAAACTGCGAGGCTGATCTTCCTTGCAAAACATTAATTTTCTTCTACTTTGCTCTGTCGATCCCTCCATTGGTTACTTGTATTTTACAGAGTTCAATATAAAATACTTCTACTTACAGTACGCACAAGCCTATTAACCAAATTACACCAACTTACATATTTGCTTATCTCAAAATATCTCCCAACACAACCTCTCCGCTCTCCACTAGATCTGCATCTCTCATACTCATTCACATTACAGGTTATGCACAGAAAAACTTTCCTCTCATCTCCAAACTTTCGAGCATTCTCTGAAAACTCGCTTCTTCAAATCAAACGTATAAAATTCTAAAATCATCCACGTAAACCTCCATAAACTGTTCTACTGAATTACATCCCCTACTGTATATAGGTACAGTATGATTTGCCGGCGTACAGGATGCTGGCGGTCAAAATACAGACATCTGCATCCAGATAGTTGTAATCCCCAAAGGGGGGAGGTAAGAGTGTTATCCCCTAACCCTAACCTCGTTAGTGCCTGACCCTAACATCCACCCGGTAGTGCCTAACCCAATTCCCCCCCTCCCCGCAGCCTAACCCTAACCTCCCCCCCGGTTGTTGCCTAAACCTATATTACATTATACAGTACAGTACAAATGTAAGTGCATCTAAAAAAAAAAGTTTTACATTTTTAAACAAACTATTAATACAATATGAATACCAACACCCGTCAGAATGCCGATGCCAGAACCCCAACAGGGTCAGGAGACCGACACTGGAATCCCGACAGCTGGTATCCTGACAATAAGTATAGTGGGCGGGTTAGGGTTACTTCTGGGGGGTGGAGGGACTAGGTTTAGGCGCCACCCGGAGAGGGGGGGGGGGGTTAAGGGGTTAAGGTTAGGCTGCGAGGAGAGGGGTTTGCCATTAGGCACCACCAGGGGGAAGGTTAGGTTTAGGCACTAAGGGGGAGGGTTAGGCTGCAGGGAGGGGGGTTCGGTTTAGGCACCACCGGGGGGAGGTTAGGGTTAGGCTGCGGGAAGGGGGTAGAGTGGAGGGGATGACATATTTACCATAGCCCCTGTAGAGATTTTAAAGATCATGATGCCGGCATCGGTATTGTGACTGCCAGCTTCCCGTCCACCGGTCACACATACCGAACCCATATAAGGACTTGTGACGAAATTAAACTCCAGTTCTAACTAAGTTCTGTATCCTTGGAATGATATCTTTAGAATGAAGCCTACGCAATTGCAGGCCAAGATTGATAAATAAGAGAAAACATCTAATACCTACAAGAGAAATATTGCTGCATCACATACTGTCTCTAAGCGGCTGGTCATGATCTGGTTCTTCTCCAGCAGCACCAACCGGCTCCTCCCATGACACCCTCCTCCTAGTGGTGATTTGTATGATATTATGGAACACCGTTCACAGGGGGTCATTCCGAGTTGATCGTAGCTGTGCTAAAATTAGCACAGCTACGATCATTCACACTGACATGCGGTGGGACGCCCAGCACAGGGCTAGTCCGCCCCGCATGTCAGTGCTGCCCCCCCCCGCGCAGAAGTGCAAAGGCATCGCACAGCGGCGATGCCTTTGCACTTCAAGAGTAGCTCTCGACCAGCGCAGCTTTAATGTGCTGGCCGGGAGCTACTCGTTGCTCCCCGGCCCGCAACGGCTGCGTGTGACGTCACACAGCCGCCACAGCCCACCCCCCCCCAACGGTCCGGCCACGCCTGCGCCTGCCCCCTTAACGGCGGCTTAACTCCGCCCTTCCAGCCCCCTCCCGCCCAGCGACCGCCTCTGTCTCAGAGGCAATCGCTAGGTAACGATGGCTGGCATGCGCCGGCGCACTGCAGCGCCGGTGCATGCGCAGTTCCGACCCGATCACTGCGCTGCGAGAAACTGCAGTAAGCGATCGGGTTGGAATGACCCCCACAGAGCAATGATATCACATGCCACATCTGGTACTTACATGAGGGCTCCCCCATACCGGTCAAGGCGTACTATATATTACCCAAAAGCATGCACTATGGCCCATCTGATGACAGTGTTTGCAGCATTTTATACATATTCCTGCTCAGTGTGTTGGCTTAATATAGAAGTGAGGATCCAAATTTGTAAAAGTTAAGCACTATCTAGTGGCGCAAACATGGGGGGGGTGTGTTTCTGAGTACCCATAAACCCCCCCTGACAGACCAATTTTGATTCCCCACACAATAGAGCCGCCTGTCGCGGCCCACGATTAAGCTCCGCCCCAAGCATTGGCTCCGCCCCTATTCAAACACCCGCGAATCGCGGGTTGTGCACTGTGCAGAGCGTTTCACCTTGATGTGCGTCCACGCTGCTACTGTGATCTCTCGTCGCCCACCTTTCTCCAGGGGGAGTCAATGCTGCTGCTGTGTGCTCATGTTCCCACTTCCCAAAGGTACTGTACTTTATTTAATTCCTCCTTGAGTACAGTTTCAATCTTTAATATGTGTATATATATATATATATATATATATATATATACACATAGAAAGGCAGCAGACGCGGCACTCCAAGTGACTTAAAAAATGACAGCTCTTACAACAGGCAGATGTGTAAAGTACGACGTTTCAATGCCGTTTTATTAGGGCATTTTCCTCAGGTATAACAAATAGCAATAAAATCTTACCTTATAAAGGCATTTAATCACCCAATGTGAAAACAACGTGTGCCGGGCAGGACGCCCGCCGCTCCGTTCGGCGCAGCGGAAGTGACGACGCACTACGTCACCTCCTACTGCTGTGCTCCCCGTCACCATAGCAACATACAACAACAGGTACATCGGACACTGAAAACATAATAGGCATATGTAATACTATCTAGACACAACATAGACAAGCGGTAATGGTATGCAGCAACTACATCATAACATAACACTAGACCATCAATGTATTTGTAAGGTGGGCTGACCTCTACGTAAAGCACTGATCAATGTCAGTACCCATACAGCAAAGAAAAAAAGCATATAAAGTTTACTTAATGTGCTGTAACTACAGGTCCAGCTAAGATATAATAGCTAAGTAAGCTAGGTTGTATGGAAAAAGGTCTCTTATTGGTACATCATCCAATACACAGCTGGATGAGAACTAGCGTTGTGAGTAGCCAAATCTGCTTCCTAACTAGGTGAATACATATGATACTACCAATAGCGGCCGTAGGCCCAGCAAAAATCATATACCAAATTAAAATGACGGTCCCAGAGCAAAGATGAAAAAGCTTGACTATATAAATGTTAGTGGTTGAATCCGGCGCAGTGGCTAGCAGATGTTACAAAAAGCTATTGAACCCATAGGACTCATTGAGTCCCCGTGGGTATACCGTATTAAGCCGTAAGACCCACCGTGCTTCCAACCTCAACAATTTCCCACCGTGATCACCGCCCCTGATGGAGGCGGGGACATGATCTATCATGCGGTATTTAAGAGTGGTTAGTGGATGTCGATATTGGGCAAAGTGCCTGGCCACTGGCTGCTCACTAGATCCCTTGCTGAGGGCTCCTTTAATGGCAGACCTGTGGGCTGCCATACGTTCCTTGAACATGCGTTCGGTCTTACCAACGTATGACAGCTGACAGGGGCACAACAATTGGTATACCACATATCTTGAAGCACAAGTAAGTGTATGGTAAATAAACATGGTTTTACCCGAGTGTGGGTGTTGAAATGTGTCACCGGGGATCATATATTGACATGTTGTACAAGTGCAGCGTATGCAACCCTTCTTACTGAACATGGGAGATGGAGGTGTATAGTTGGTAACATCAGTTTTCACCAAAATGTCCCTTCAGTTTTTACTCCGCTTATAACAGGACATTAATTTGGTGTCATGCAACCTCAGTTCGGGGTCCCCCTGAATGATTGGCCATAGTTTTTTGGAAATATTATAAATGCCTGTGCTGCCTGCATGGTACTGTACCACCCATGGAATCATGGGATTATCTTGGTGGTGCGCATGTGTGGGATCGATCAATGTACTACGATCCACACTAAGCGCTTTACATTTGGGAGCCTGTAACAGCGGCATAGGGTACCCCCGATCAGCAAACTGCTTGATCATCTGCTCCATCTGTGCTTCAGCAATCACCGGGTCAGAAGTAATGCGTCGGACACGGAGAAGCTGGGAGTAGGGTAAACCCTTTTTGAGTGGTTGTGGATGAGAACTCCTAAAGTGCAACAGATTATTTTTATCGGTGGGTTTCGAATAAAGGGAAGTAACCACCTGGCCCTGTTGTAGTGAGATTTGAACATCCAAGTAGTTAATGACCTGATCGCTGATGGTATAAGTGAATTTAATGGGATGTTGCAACATATTGTGTGCCTGAATAACACCCTCTAATTTGGCCTTAGTTCCTTTCCAAACCTGGAATAAATCATCGATGTAGCGACAAAAAAGAATGTCAGTCGCTACATCGGGATCTGCAAAGAATATTTGATGTTCAATTTCAAACATAAAGATGTTGGAGTACGATGGGGCAACAGAGGACCCCATCGCACATCCCTTAAGCTGCAGGTATATATGCCCATCATACAAAAAGAATTTTTTTTGCAAAATCAAGGATAAAAGCTGTATAATTTATTTATTTTTCCTCAAGATTGTATTTCCAGCACTCTAATGGGCCCTGGGCGATAATACTGAAAGATATGAATGATCTCGTTCATTAATGAACGAGATACCGTTCATATCTTTCGTTATTGAGGCACCAGCGATGAACGATGCACGGCCCCGCGGTCATTCATCGCTGGTGCCCCGTCACTTGTGCATGCAGGCCAATATGGACGAGATTGTCCATATTTGCCTGCACTGCTATGGAGCCGGGTGATGGGGGAGTGAAGAAACTTCACTCCCCCGGTCACTGCCCCCCTCCCCGCCGCCAGGTCGCCCGTCGGCCGTATCCGCCGTCTGGCAGCTCGGCGGCGGATCGCACAATGTGTAGGGCCCATAAGAGACAAATTAAAGCAACTCGTCGGGTGTCCATCTACCAATTAGCGGGGTGTAGTGTGTGTGTATATATATATATATATATATATATATATTTCTCTAACGTCCTAGTGGATGCTGGGGACTCCGTAAGGACCATGGGGAATAGATGGGCTCCGCAGGAGGCATGGGCACTTTAAGAAAGAATTTAGATTCTGGTGTGCTCTGGCTCCCCCCTCTATGTCCCTCCTCCAGACCTCAGTTTATGACTGTGCCCGGACGAGCTGGGTGCTGTTCAGTGAGCTCTCCTGAGCTTGCTGTGAGAAAGTATTTTGTTAGGTTTTTTATTTTCAGGGAGCTCTGCTGGCAACAGACTCCCTGCATCGTGGGACTGAGGGGAGAGAAGCAGCCCTACTCTCTGAAGCTAGGTCCTGCTTCTTAGGCTACTGGACACCATTAGCTCCAGAGGGATCGTACACAGGATCTCACCCTCGTCGTCCGATCCCAGAGCCGCGCCGCCGTCCCCCTCGCAGAGCCGGAAGACAGAAGCCGGGTGAGTATGAGAAGCAAGAAGACTTCGAAATCGGCAGCAGAAGACTCCGTTCTTCACTGAGGTAACGCACAGCACTGCAGCTGTGCGCCATTGCTCCCACACACCTCACATACTCCGGTCACTGTAAGGGTGCAGGGCGCAGGGGGGGGGGGGGGGGGGGGCGCCCTGGGCAGCATATGGACCTCGTTTGGCAAAAGTACACATATATACAGTTGGGCACTGTATATATGTATGAGCCCCCGCCAAGAAAATGTATATTTAAGCGGGACAGAAGCCCGCCGTCGAGGGGGCAGGGCTTCTTCCTCAGCACTCACCTATGCCATTTTTTCCCCACAGCTCCGCTGAGAGGAAGCTCCCCAGGCTCTCCCCTGAAGATACACGGTAGAAGAGGGTAAAAAGAGAGGGGGGGAACACATAATTAGGCGCAAAAATCTATATAAACAGCAGCTACTGGGTTAACATTAAGTTACTGTGTTATTCCTGGGTTTTTAGCGCTGGGGTGTGTGCTGGCATACTCCCTCTCTGTCTCTCCAAAGGGCCTTGTGGGGGAATTGTCTTCAGATGAGCATTCCCTGAGTGTGTGGTGTGTCGGTACGTGTGTGTCGACATGTCTGAGGTAGAAGGCTCCCCTAAGGAGGAGATGGAGCAAATGTGTGTGTGAGTGGTGTCTCCGTCGACAACGCCGACACCTGGATATGTGAAATTAAGTGCTAAGATAAATTTATTGCACAAAAGATTAGAGAACAGATAGGGAATCTACCCATGTCTGTCCCTATGTCGCAGAGACCTTCAGAGTCTCTCAAGGCTCACTATCCAAAATAATAGACACTGATATCGACACGGAGTCTGACTCCAGTGTCGACTACGATAATGCAAAGTTACAGCCAAAATGGCAGGAAAGTATTCAATATATGATTATTGTAATAAAAAATATTTTGCATATCACTGATGACTCATCTGTCCCTGACACAAGGGTACACATGTTTAAGGGGAGAAAGCTGAGGTAAATTTCCCTCATCTCATGAAGAAAAAGAGCGGGAATCTCCAGACAAGAGACTGCAGTTTCCCACAAAGACTTCTCAGGGAGTATCCTTTCCCTACTAGGGCCAGGATACGATGGGAATCTTCCCCTAGGGTGTCACGTTTGCCCAAAAGGTAGCGCTGACTTAAAAGCTATCCTCAGGGATCCTGCAGATAGCATGCAGTAAAGGTACTTTGAAGTCCATTTACACTACTCAGACCGGCGATTGTGTCGGCAAGGGTTTATAGCGCTGTAGCAGCGTGGACAGATACCTTATCAGCAGAGATTGAGACCCTAGTATGTATATATATATATATATATATATGTATATATATAGATATATATATAAAAGATGCTATCTTAGATATATATATATATATATATATATATATATAAAACATGCCCAAAGAGACATTAGTCTACTGGGTTCTAGAGTCGACGCTATGTCGATTTCTGCTTGACGTGTCCTGTGGAACATGCAATGGACAGGTGATGCCGACTTAAGAGGCATATGGAAGGTTTACCTTACAAGGCTGAGGATTGTGTGGAGAAGGGATCTCGGACCTGGTCTCCACAGCTATAGCTGGTAATTCTGATCTTTTGCCTTATATTCCAGCACAGCCTAGGAAAGCACAACATTATCAAATGCAGTCCTTTCGATCACAAAGAAACAAGAAAGTCCGAGGTGCGTCCTTTCTTGCGAGAGGCAGGGGCAGAGGAAAGAAGCTGCACAACACAGCTAGTTCCCAGGTACAGAAGTCCTCCCCGGCCTCTACAAAATCCACTGCATGTCGCTGGGGCTCCACAGGCGGAGCTAGGCCCGGTGGGGGCACGTCTTCGAAATTTCAGCCACAATTGGGTTCACTGCCTGTTGGATCCCTGGGCAATAGATATTGTGTCTCAGGGATACAAGCTGGACTTCGAGGAGATGCCCCCTCACCGACGGCCCTGCCGGCTTCCCCCCACGAGAGGGAAATAGTGTTAACTGCAATTCACAAATTGTATCTTCAACAGGTGGTGGTCAAGGTTCCCCTCCTTCAACAAGGAGGGGGTTATTATTCGACCATGTTGTAGTCCCGAAACCGGACGGTTCGGTCAGACCCATATTGAATTTAAAATCCCTGAACATATACCTGAAAAGGTTCAAGTTCAAGATGGAATCGCTGAGAGCGGTCGTCGCAAGCCTGGAAGGGGGGGATTTTATGGTGTCTCTGGACATAAAGGATGCATACCTTCATATCCCTATTTATCCACTTCATCAGGCCTACCTCAGATTTGTGGTACAGGATTGTCATTACCAATTTCAGACGTTGCCGTTTGGTCTCTCCACGGCACCGAGAATATTTACCAAGGTAATGGCGGAAATGATGGTACTCCTGCGGAAGCAAGGGGTCGCAATTATCCCATACTTGGATGATCTCCTCATAAAAGCGGGATCAAGAGAGCAGTTGCTGATCAGCGTAGCACTTTCTCTGGAAGTGTAACGGCAACACGGCTGGATTCTAAATATTCCAAAGTCGCAGTTGGTTCCTACGGCTCGTCTGCCTTTCCTAGGCATGATTCTAGACACAGACCAGAAAAGGGTTTATCTCCCGATAGAGAGAGCTCAGGAGCTCATGACACTGGTCAGGAACCTATTAAAACCAAAACAGGTGTCAGTGCATCACTGCACTCGAGTCCTGGGAAGGATGGTGGCATCATACGAGGCCATTCCCTTCGGCAGGTTCATGCGAGGACCTTTCAATGGGACTTACTGGACAAGTGGTCCGGATCACATCTTCATATGCATCGGTTAATCACCCTATCCCCCAGGGCCAGGGTGTCTCTCTTGTGGTGGCTGCAGAGTGCTCACCTTCTCGAGGGCCGCAGATTCGGCATTCAGGACTGGGTCCTGGTGACCACGGATGCAAGCCTCCGAGGGTGGGGAGCAGTCACACAGGGAAGAAATTTCCAAGGTCTGTGGTCAAGTCAGGAGACTTGTCTTCACATCAACATCCTGGAACTAAGGGCCGTATACAATGCCCTACGTCAAGCGGAGACCCTGCTTCGCGACCAACCGGTTCTGATTCAGTCAGACACCATCACCGACAAGGCGGCACAAGGAGCAGGGTAGCGATGGCGGAAGCCACCAGAATTCTTCGCTGGGCGGAAAATCACGTAAGCACACTGTCAGCAGTGTTCATCCCGGGAGTGGACAACTGGGAAGCAGACTTCCTCAGCAGACACGACCTCCGCCCGGGAGAGGGGGGACTTCATCAGGAAGTCTTCGCACAGACTGCAAGTAGGTGGGAACTGCCACAGGTGGACATGATGGCATCCCGCCTCAACAAAAAAGCTACAGAGGTATTGCGCCAGGTCAAGAGACCCTCAGGCGATAGCTGTAGACGCCCTGGTGACACCGTGGGTGTTCCAGTCGGTCTATGTATTTCCTCCTCTTCCTCTCATACCCAGGGTGCTGAGAATAATAAGAAAAAGAGGAGTGAGAACGATACTCATTGTTCCAGATTGGCCACGAATGACTTGGTATCCAGATATGCAAGAAATGCTCACAGAGGACCCGTGGCCTCTTCCTCTAAGATAGGACTTGTTGCAACAGGGGCCCTGTCTGTTCCAAGACTTACCCCGGCTGCGTTTGACGGCATGGCGGTTGAACGCCAGATCCTAGCGGAGAAAGGCATTCCGGATGAGGTCATTCCTACGCTGATAAAGGCTAGGAAGGACGTGACAGCTCCACATAATCACCGTATATGGCGAAAATATGTTGCTTGGTGTGAGGCCAGGAATGCCCCTATGGAGGAATTCCAGCTGGGCCGTTTCCTTCACTTCCTACAGTCAGGAGTGAATTTGGGCCTAAAATTGGGTTCCATTAAGGTCCAGATTTTGGCCCTATCCATTTTCTTTCAAAAGGAGTTGACTTCTCTACCTGAAGTTCAGACGTTTGTAAAGGGAGTGCTGCATATTCAGCCCCCTTTTGTGCCTCCAGTGGCACCTTGGGATCTTAACGTGGTGTTGAGTTTCCTGAAATCCCACTGGTTTGAACCACTCAAAACGGCGGAGTTCAAATATCTCAGGTAGAAGGTGGTCATGCTATTAGCCTTGGCTTCAGCTAGGCGGGTGTCAGAGTTGGCGGCTTTGTCACATAAAAGCCCCTATCTGGTTTTCCATGCGGATGGAGCAGAATTGCGGACCCGTCCACAATTTCTGCCGAAAGTGGTTTCATCCTTTCATATAAACCAACCTATTGTGGTGCCTGTGGCTACTACTGATTTGGAGGATTCCAAGTTGCTCGATGTAGTCAGGGCTTTGAAGGTTTATGTAGCCAGAACGGCTAGGTTCAGGAAAACAGAGTCTTTGTTTATCCTGTATGCATCCAACAAGCTGGGTGCTCCTGCTTCAAAGCAAACTATTGCTCGCTGGATCTGTAACACGATTCAGCAGCCTCATTCTGCGGCTGGATTGCCGCTGCCAAAATCAGTTAAGGCCCATTGCACTAGGAAGGTGGGCTCTTCTTGGGCGGCTGCCCGAGGGGTTTCGTCATTACAACTTTGCCGAGTGGCTACTTGGTCAGGTTCGAACACTTTTGCAAGGTTCTACAAGTTTGATACCCTGGCCGAGGAGGACCTTGTGTTTGCTCAATCGGTGCTGCAGAGTCATCCGCACTCTCCCGCCTGTTTGGGAGCTTTGGAATAATCCCCATGGTCCTTACGGAGTCCCCAGCATCCACTAGGACGTTAGAGAAAATAAGATTTTACTTACCGGTAAATCTATTTCTCGTAGTCCGTAGTGGATGCTGGGCGCCCGTCCCAAGTGCGGACTTCTTCTGCAATGCTTGTATATAGTTATTGCTTAAATAAGGGTTATTGTTATGGTTGCATCAGGGTTGACCTGTTGCTCTGTTGTTGTTCATACTGTTGACTGGGTATGTTTATCTCAAGTTATACGGTGTGATTGGTGTGGCTGGTATGAATCTTGCCCTGGATTACCAAAATCCTTTCCTTGTACTGTCAGCTCTTCCGGGCACAGTTTCTCTAACTGAGGTCTGGAGGAGGGACATAGAGGGAGGAGCCAGAGCACACCAGAATCTAAATTCTTTCTTAAAGTGCCCATGTCTCCTGCGGAGCCCGTCTATTCCCCATGGTCCTTACGGAGTCCCCAGCATCCACTACGGACTACGAGAAATAGATTTACCGGTAAGTAAAATCTTATTATATATATATATATATATATATACACACAGAGTAAAAACCACAGCACTCACCGCACCAGAAGCGGGGCACAGCTATGCACTTACCACTCACAGGGTGCACCCCACCCTGTGAGTGGTAAGTGCATAGCTGTGCCCCGCTTCTGGTGCGGTGAGTGCTGTGGTTTTTACTCTGTGTGTATATGAAGGGGTTAATCTATGGTTAGCTCTTATTAACCGTGGCCACTAGCTTTCTCATGCACCCCTGTGTGGACTTTATTATCCTGAACCTGTCTCAGCTGTTTTTTAGCAATCATCTTTGAGCCAGTGCAATAGGTGACTAGTGTGCCTTTAAAAGCCATAAAGTCTGTGGCAGGTACACATTACATCTAGCAGGCAGATGATGCAGCAGTGTGGTAGTCAGGTTTTAAGACTCTGTGATAGTGTAGGACCTGTATGAAGGTGGGGTACCTTGAATCGGTATACAGGCTTCCGTGCATTGGCCAATCCACCAACTAAACCCCCATCATTTATTTATTGAATTGTTGAGGATAAGTGAGTTTACTTTGGTGAGTGCTGGGTTCTCTGTTTGTATATATATATATATATATATATATATACACACATTATACATAAATATATATATGTGTATGTATGTATATATATATATAAATGTGTGTACACGTATGTATAATGTGTGTGTATATAATATATATATGTATATACTATATATACTGTGTGCGTCTGTGTATCTATCTATCTATCTATCTATATATATATATATATATATATATATATATACCCATATATATATATATACACATGTTTACAGCGGCGTTTCTACAGAGGAGGGGGCCCGTGTGCACCTCCGGGTGGGCCCCCTCCTCTGCACGGCGCTGTAGACTCCGGCATTGTGGCGGCGTCTACTGCGCATTCGCAGGTCTCCGGAAACATGGCTCCCGCCATGATCCGGAGACCATTTTGGCTACCGCGCACGCGTGGCGGCCATTTTGGTTGCGATTTCCGGCGCGATCACAGCTCCCGACGCTGGACTCCGGAAAGGTAAGTATTAAAATGGGTACAATGGGTGCGGTGTGGGCACCCACTGGACCCAGGAGCCCGTGTGCACCGCACCCATTGCACCTATTATAGAAACGCCAATGCATGTTTAATGTTTGAAGGACCAGGTATATACTGGTTCACCTGAATCTCAACCCCCATGCTTGGCTCCACCTCTCTCTGGAAACCCCCCCTTGCAAATCCTGCGTTTGCCCCTGCTAGTATCACATGAAAAGGACATAAAAAAAATCTGATTTTAGATGTTTGCTTTGCAATGTTGAATATAGAATGACAAAGGTCATTTATCTGTTTTTTTTTATTTTCTGTAACAGCAGCCATCCCCTGTCATTATATAATAGAAAAGTAATAGATTGCAAGGAATATTGGCCCTCATTCCGAGTTGTTCGCTCGCAAGGCGATTTTAGCAGTATTGCACACGCTAAGCCGCCGCCTACTGGGAGTGAATCTTAGCTTCTTAAAATTGCGAACGATGTATTCGCAATATTGCGATTACACACCTCGTAGCAGTTTCAGAGTAGCTTCAGACTTACTCGGCATCTGCGATCAGTTCAGTGCTTGTCGTTCCTGGTTTGACGTCACAAACACACCCAGCGTTCGCCCAGACACTCCTCCGTTTCTCCGGCCACTCCTGCGTTTTTTCCGGAAACGGTAGCGTTTTTATCCACACGCCCATAAAACGCCGTGTTTCCGCCCAGTAACACCCATTTCCTGTCAATCACACTACGATCGCCGGCGCGAAGAAAAAGCCGTGAGTAAAAATCCTATCTTCATAGCAAATTTACTTGGCGCAGTCGCAGTGCGGACATTGCGCATGCGCACTAAGCGGAAAATCGCTGCGATGCGATGAAATTTACAGAGCGAACAACTCGGAATGAGGGCCATTGTGTCCACCATACTGTTGTTTGGCTCTTCATAGTCTTTTTCAAAAAGTTCTGTTACTGCTTTTCCATTTTATAACTAAAAAACAGTAAAAACAAATTAAATCCTTGCCACATCAAGATATAATGTGTACGCACCTGATATTTGGCAACCTGACTGAGAATCTAGATGAAGGTGCTACATACAGCTTGCATACTGATCAAAATAAAATGCTTATCATTTTAAAGAAAGGATTTTAATTACCTACCGGTAAATCCTTTTCTCGTAGTCCGTAGAGGATGCTGGAGTCCACATTAGTACCATGGAGTATAGACGGGTCCACTAGGAGCCACTGACACTTTAAGAGTTTAATAGTGTGGGCTGGCTCCTCCCTCTATGCCCCTCCTACCAGACTCAGTCTAGAAACTGTGCCCGAGGAGACGGACAACTTTGAGAGAAGGATTTTACACAGATAGTTGCGAGATTCACACTAGCTCACACAAACAAGGCAAACCAAGCTAACTAGCTTGAAAACTCAGCAACAGCTGAATAACATTACTGAACCAAGTAACAACGCAGTACTTAACTAAGAACAAAGCAGTACTGAATCAAGTAACCACAGCAGGATAACGACGCGCTGGGTGGGTGCACAGCATCCTCTATGGACTACGAGAAAAGGATTTACCGGTAGGTAATTAAAATCCTATTTTCTCTTACGTCCTAGAGGATGCTGGGGTCCACATTAGTACCATGGGGATGTACCAAAGCTCCCAGAATGGTAGGGAGAGCGCAGAGACTCCTGCAGAACTGATTGACCTAACGTAAAGGTCCTCAGAGGCCAAAGTATTGGACCTGTAGAATTTTGCAAAAGCCGAGACACCCCGGGCAGCCGCCCAGGAAGAACCCACCTTACGAGTAGAGTGGGCCTTAACAGATTGTCTGCTTAGAAGCAGGACACCCAAGTTTCTTGGGATCGTACAGGACAGAGAGTCCGATTTTCTGTGACGAGCAGACCTCTTCACATATATTTTAAGCGCCCTTACCACATCCAAGGAATTTGATGGAATTGAGGAATCCTAGCAACTGGCACCACAATAGGTTGGTTGATATGAAAAGCCGGCACAACCTTTGGAAGGAACTGCTGACGTGTCTGGAGCTCAGCTGTATCTTCATGGAAGATCAAGTAGATGCTTTTAAAAGACAAAGCCCCCAGCTCTGACACACGTCTAGCAGAAGCTAAGGCCAACAGAGTGACAGCTTTCCAGGTGAGAAACTTGACCTCAACTTCCTGTAGAGGTTCCAACCAATCAGACTGGAGGAACTGCAACACCACGTTAAGATCCCAGGGTGCCGTAGGCGGCACAAAGGGAGGCTGGTTGTGCAGAACCCCTTTCAAAAAAGTCTGAACCTCAGGGAGGGAAGCCCGCTGTTTCTGGAAGAATATGGATAAGGCCGAAATCTGGACCTTTACGGATCCCAACCTCAGGCGCATATCAACACCTGCTTGCAGGAAGAGGAGAAACCGTCCCACTTGAAACTCCACCATAGGAAACCTCTTGGATTCACACCAAGATATATACTTCTTCCAAATGCGATGGTAATGTTTAGACGTTACTCCTTTCCTAGCCTGTATCAGGGTAGGAATAACCTTGTACGGGATGCCCTTCTGAGCTAATATCTGGAGTTCAACCTCCATGCCGTCAAACGTAGCCATGGTAAGTCTTGCTAAGTGAACGACCCCTGTTGTAGCAGGTCCTCCCGCATAGGAAGAGGCCTTGCATCTTCCAGCAGTAGACCCAGAAGATCCGCGTACCAAGCCCTTCTTGGCATGTCCGGAGCAATGAGGATTGCCTGAACTCTTGTTCTCCTTATGAGCTTTATAATCCTTGGAATGAGTGGAAGTGGAGGAAACACGTACACCGACTGGAACACCCACGGAGTCACCAGGGCGTACACCGCCATTGCTTGCAGGTCTCTTGACCTGGAACAATACCTCCGAAGCTTCTTGTTGAGGCGGGAGGCCATCATGTCTATTTGGGGAACCCCCCCAAAGATTTGTCACCTCCGTGAACACCTCTGGATGGAGGCCCCACTCTCCTGGATGGAGATTGTTTCTGCTGAGGAAGTCCGCTTCCCAGTTGTCCACTCCCAGAATGAAAATTGCTGACAGCACCAGCGCGTGTCTTTCTGCCCAGAGGATGATTCTTGTTACCTCTGATGTTGCAGCTTTGCTCTTTGTACCGTCCTGTCGGTTTATGTAGGCCACCGTCGTTACATTGTCCGACTGTACTTGTATGGCTCGATCTCGCAGAAGATGTGCCGCTTGGAGAAGACCATTGTACATGGCTCTAATTTCCAGAATGTTTATTAGAAGACTGGATTCAAGACTTGACCACCTTCCTTGGCAGGTTTCCCCTTGAGTGACTGCGCCCCATCCCCGGAGACTTGCATCCGTGGTTAGAAGGATCCAGTCCTGAATTCCGAACCTGCGGCCCTCCAGAAGGTGAGGTATTTGCAACCACCAGAGGAGTGAAGTCCTTGTTTTCAGTGACAGACGTATCCTCAGGTGCATATGTAGATGAGAACCCGACCACTTGTGTAGGAGATCCAGTTGGAAAGATCGAGCATGAAATCTTCCGTATTGTAGAGCCTCGTAGGAGGCAACCATCTTCCCCAGAAGGTGAATGCACTGATGAACCGAAATCCAGGTTGGCTTCAGGACATCCCGGACCATTGTTTGCATCACCAATGCTTTCTCTTCAGGTAGAAACACTCTCTGCACTTCTGTGTCGAGGATCATCCCCAGGAAAGACAATCTCCTTGTCGGCTCCAAATGTGACTTTGGAAAGTTCAGGATCCAACCGTGTTCCCTGAGCAGACGAGTCGTGAAAGCAATGGACTGCAACAACGTCTTCCTGGTCGATGCCTTTATCAGCAGATCGTCCAGAAATGGAATTATGTTCACTCCCTGTCTGCGGAGGAGAACCATCATCTCTGCCATCACCTTGGTGAATACCCTCGGTGCCCTGGAGAGACCGAATGGTAGTGCCTAAAAACTGATAGTGACTGTCTAACAGTGTAAATCTGAGATAAGCCTGGTGCGGCGTCCAAATCGGAATGTGGAGGTATGCATCCTTGATATCCAGGGATACCAGATAACTCTCCCTCCTCCAGACTTGAGATCACCGCTCTCAGAGACTCCATTTTGAACTTGAACTCCCTCAGATAAGGGTTTAACGATTTCAAGTTCAAAATCGGTCTGACCGAACCATCCGGTTTCAGTACCATAAAAAGGTTTGAATAGTAACCTATGTGTTGCATATGAGGTGGAACTGGAACAATGACCTCTGACTTTTCCAATTTTTGGATGGCTTCCTGTAGGATAGCCCTGTCTGTCAGTAGAGCTGGCAAGCCTGATTTGAAGAACCGGTGCGGCGGGAGTTCTTGAAATTCCAGTCTGTACCCCTGGTACACAATATCTTGTACCCAGGGATCCAGGCCGGACGACACCCAGACGTGGCTGAAATGTCTGAGCCTTGCACCCACCAGTCTGTCCTCCAGGCTGTGCGGTCCACCGTCATGTTGAGGCTTTTGAGGAACCAGAAGCAGGCTTCTGGTCCTGGGAGCCTGCAGGTGCAGGCTTCTTGGATTCTGCACGCCCACCTCTAAAGAAGGTGGTAGGAGGCTTGGACTTTTTGTCTTAGCGGTCCGAAAGGACTGCGATGCAGATGAAGAAAAGTTTCTTCATAGAAGGCGTAGCTGAGGGAAGAAAGGGTGAATTACCTGCGGTTGCCGTGGAAATCCACGTATCCATCGCCTCCCCAAATAGATCCTGACCTGTGTAGGGTAGGTTCTCCACACTCCTCCTGGATTCCGCGTCGGCAGACCATTGCCGTAGTCAGAGTCCCCTGCGAGCTGAGACAGACATGGAAGATATCCTTGCATTCAGCATTCCCAGGTCCTTCATGGATTCCACCATAAACCCCACAGAATCCTGTATGTTACGCAAAATCAGTTTTTGAGATCCATGCACAAGCAATAGTAGGCCTTAATGCCACCCCTGCAGCAGTGTATATGGATTTGAGCGTAGTGTCAATCTTACGATCAGCCAGTTCTTTTAACGCGGTAGATCCAGAGACAGGTAAAACCACCTTTTTGACAGTCTGGAGACAGATGCGTCAACCATTGGTGGGTTTTCCCATCTTTTTCTATCCTCCTCAGGGAAGGGAAAAGCAACCAGAACCCTCTTGGGGATCTGGAATTTTTTATCCGGGGTTTCCCAGTATTTTTCAAATAAAGCATTTAATTTTTTAGACGCAGGGAAGGTTAGCGAGGCCTTCTTATTGTCTGTGAAGTAAGCCTCCTCAACCTGCTCAGGTGGTGTGTCAGTAATGTTTAACACATCTCTATTGGCCTCAATCATGAGCTGCACCCCCTTAGCCAGGGATGCCGCCCCTCTCAGCACATCCCCGTCACCATCTGTCGTGTCAGAGTCGGTATCCGTGTCATCTTGCATAATCTGGGCAAGTGCACGTTTCTTCGGGTATATGCTAGGGGGTTTAGAAGGAATAGGAGTAGAACCTTACCAAACTGCCATAGAATTCTTTAAAACCTGAGTTTCAGTCTCAGTATGAGCTACCCTAGTAGAGATCTGAGAGATCATTCCCTTAATAGAAGTCAGCCATTCTGGCTCAGTAATGGGAATCTGAGACAATACATTACATTCCTGAGTACATGGAATGGATTCCTCTGGGGATGAAACATCCTCTGCAGCATAAGACACAGAGGTGGTCATTCCGAGTTGTTCGCTCGCTAGCAGCTTTTAGCAGCCGTGCAAATGCTATGCCGCCTCCCACTGGAAGTGTGTTTTAGCTTAGCAGAAGTGCGCACGAAAGGATCGCAGAGCGGCTACAAAATAATTTTGTGCAGTTTCAGAGTAGCTTCAGACCTACTCAGCGCTTGCGATCACTTCAGACTGTTCAGTTCCTGTTTTTTTTTTTAATGCAATATTTTTATTGAAGAGAAGTCGAGGAAGCTGATACAAATCAAACAGGAGATGATGACTCCAAATAAATTCAAAATAGCATACATGATATCCCGTGGGATATGACAAAACAAGAAAAGAGGAGAACTTCAACAATACAATGTAAATGTCGACAACAGTTTTTCTGTGTTTTAACAAAGGACAAAACAAGGAAAGAGAAGAACAGAGATGAAAAGAGGAAGAAAGAGAGGAGAGAGGGGTGGGAGAATGGGGGACCACTAAGGGAGCATTCAAGGCACAGTCGCGTCGTGGGGGGTAGCCCACACGGTCTTCAGACCTAAACACAATGAACAGTAAATCATGACTTTTGACTTTTGGGACCCGTTTGACACAGTATATCATACCCGGGCAGTAGAGGATTTAGCATAAGTAAACCAAGGTTCCCAAGTCCTCATATATTTATCCGACCTGTCATGTAAGGAAGCTGTGATTTTCTCCATCATGGAGATGTACCATATTTTAGACAGCAACATGCTCATAGGGGGGATAGTGGGCTTTTTCCAGCTTTTGGCTATCACACATCTGGCGGCATGAAGAATTTTGAGTACCAGATTGCCCGCATGGCTGTTAATATTAGGCAAAGGAAGGCCCAGTAGAGCCGTCCAGGGACCCAATGTTACCTGGGAACAGAGAATAGATCCAATAAGAGTTTCCAATTGGGCCCAGAACGGACGGATTTTGGGACAGGACCGCCAAATGTGTTTAAAATCTCCAATTTGACCGCACTCACGCCAACACAATGGGGAGGACCCAGGGAAAATCCTATGCAGTGTCGCTGGGACCAGATACCATCTGGTATAGACTTTATAGGAGTTTTACTTTACTGGGGAGGAAATTGAGGACTGGGCTACATTTTGTCTAATGATTTCCCAGGAATCCTCCCCAGGAGGAGAGCCCAGGTCCTGCTCCCATTTACTTTCATGGGAAAGTATGTCCGCTGATTTCAAAGAGCGTAATAAACCATAAAGTATAGAGATAATACCCTGTCGCATAGGAGAATAAATACAGAGACATTCTAAAGGGGTGAGTTGACGAATAACCTTGGATTTAGGAAGAGAACTTAAGAAGGAGCGGAGTTGTAGATAGTGATGAGCGAGGTTCGGTTTTACTCGGTTTTACTCGGTTCTCAAAACGGCATCTTATTGGCTATCCAAAACACGTGACATCCGTGAGCCAATAAGATGCCGTTTTGAGAACCGAGTAAAACCGAGTAAAACCGAGTAAAACCGAATCCGCTCATCACTAGTTGTAGATACTCGTAAAGTACAGGATGGGTAATGCCATATTTGTCACTCAAAGAGTCTAAGGAACGCCAGGAGGAACCTTCTATAAAATCAAACACCAGTCCCGGTTGTGGGTTCAGGTGAAACCACGAATGGGACCGTAAGGTGGAGCCAGGGGGAAAATCCTGATTATCCCAAATAGAAGTGATGGGAGATGGGAAAGTAGAGAGACCATAATGCTGAATGCAGAAAAAACACAGGGAGCAAGTGAGTTTTGTAGAGGGAGCGCACGTTTGTATCTTCTGAGTAGGTTTGACCGGTGTGAGTAGGGAAACCAAGGTGGAGACCCCGGCCGACAAGAGTTCAATTCGTATCCAGGGCAAATGGGGCGCTGGAGAAAACCATGCGAGAGCTTGGCTCAAGTGGGTTGCATGATAGTATTTATGGATATCCGGTAAACCTCTGCCTCCAGCTAGTGGGTCCCGTACCAGAGTGGAAGTCCTAATTCTAGGAGGTTTACCAGACCATATGAATTTTAGGAAGAGTTTCTGCATTCGACACAAAGCCTCAGCGGGGATGCGTACCGAAATTGTTTGAATCAGATACAAAAGCCTGGGTAGGATGTTCATCTTCACTGAGACTAGACGTCCAAACCAGGCTATAATCTGTTTGTCCCAGGCTCGTAGATCAGACTCAATACAATTAAAAAGGGTTGGGAAATTTTCGGAATATAGAGAACCATAGGAATTCGTGATGAACACACCTAAGTACTTCATTTTCTTGGAGCGCCATGAGAAATTAAAGTTAGCAGCTAGGAGAGACCTGGTATCCTCACTAAGATGCAAGGGAAGGGCTTCCCATTTGGAATAATTGATGCGATATCCTGAATAATAAGAATATGATGATAGAGTTTTAAATAGGTTAGGGATAGATGTATAGGGAGAGGAAAGAGTTAGCAAAACATCATCTGCAAATAATGATAATTTAAACTCTTCGTCACCAGCTAATATACCCTTAATATCGGGGTTGGCCCTAACCATACACGCCAGAGGTTCGATAGTCATAGCAAAAATTAATGGTGACAGGGGACACCCCTGACGCGTACCGTTGTTAATTTGGAATTAGCGAGAGTCCTTGCCATTAACCCGAACTCTGGCTGAAGGGTTGGAATAGAGTGCTTGAACGCCCTGGAGTAGGCTTCCGCCCAGGCCGAACCTACGCAGGGTGGCAAACATGAAGGGCCACTGTATTTTATCAAAGGCCTTCTCTGCATCAAGCGAGAGAAGGATAGAGGGCAGTCTAGCTTTGTAGTTCTTCGGGTATTGTCTCTAGCTTGTCGGCCTGGGATGAAGCCCACCTGGTCAGCATGTATCAAATGCGGGAGAACTGAGTTTAACCTCAAAGCTAGGATTTTGGCAAAAAGTTTAATATCATTATTTAGTAAAGAGATGGGGCGATAACTAGAACACGAGTTGGGGTCTTTCCCGAGTTTATAAATTAAGACAATTTGTGCTTCCAGTGTACGGGGCGACAGAGGGTTTCCTCTAAGGAATCCATTAAAGAGCCTACAGAGGTGGGGCAGAAGAATCCCCTTAAATTTCTTAAAATACATAATTGACATCCCATCAGGCCCAGGGGCCTTACCTGGCTTCTGAGTCTTAAGGGCATTGTCTATTTCCTCAGTAGTTATCTCTGAACCCAACTGAGACACCGTCGAACCACTCAATGATGGTAAATTGCATTTATCCAAAAGGGATTCAATCCCCTCATCGAATCTCAGTTAAGGTGAGGGAGCCGCTTCCGCATTATATAATGATTTATAAAATTCCTCAAATTCACCAAGAATGTGGTCAGGGTCATGAGTCAGTACCCCCTGTTTAGTACGAATAGACAAGATATTTTTTGGAAGAAATTTGAGCCCTCAACTTCCTGGCAAGGAGTTTATCTGCCTTATCCCCTTTTTCATAATAAATCTGGTTAAGGCGTCTAAGGCATTGTTCCGTCTTATGAGATAACAACATATTAAGTTCCCCCCTAACTTTAAGTAGCCGATCCAAGTCAGCTGGGTTCAGAGAAGACCTATGAATTTCCTCCAGACGGTGGAGTTGGTCAGTTAACTCCAAGATCTTTTGGAAGCGCTGTTTAGTAAGCCTAGCCGCGATCTGCATGAAGTGGCCCAGAAGGACCGCTTTATGCGCCTCCCACAGAGTCATATCAGACGTACCAGGTGCCTTATTCAAGCTAAAATAATCAGTACCTTAGTGATTTGTGGCAGAACATCAGCATGTTGGAGGAGGGCATCATTAAGGGACCAGGAGGGGGGGGGGGGGAAAGAGTGCGGGACAAACCAGAAAGAGTCAAAGATACCGAGGCATGGTCAGACCACGTAATTGGATGAATACAACTTTTCTGGATCCTAGAGGTCAAATCTCTCCCAATCATAATCATATCGATTCTTGTATATAGATTGTGTACTGGTGAGAAAAAAGTATAATCTTTAACTAAGGGGTCGAGAACCCTCCAGGAATCAAATAGTAGGTGATTTTTAAGTAGCGACAGCAAGGCTCTAGAGTTGCGAGAGCTTGTGTGGGACTGGGACAGTGGAAGGGAGTGGGAGCGGTCGAGACTATGGTGGAGTATAGTATTGAAATCCCCTGCCATTAAGATATCGCCTTTCCTACATTGGGCAATCTTGTAATCTAATGAGGGGAAGAACGAGGCCTGATTAACATTAGGGGCATAGACATTGACCAGAGTGATGGGAACATTATTAAGCTTGCCCACTATGATAAGGAATCTACCCCTTTTGTCCCTAACGATTTTTTCTGGTTCCAAGTGTAAGTGGGTAGGAATCAATATGGCAACCCCTCATTTCTTCTGGGTGTGATCGCATGCATGTATGACGACTGGATGGCGTCTAGAACGTAATTCGGGATGGGAATACCAGATCTCCCCCAACCTGTTTCAGAAAAATAAATAATTTGGTCCTCTTTTGGGGGCTATTGAGACCCTTCACATTGTAAGTTATTACGTTAACAGACATAGCAGTATAAATAAGAACAGAGCAAAAAACGTCCCTAAGGACCCATGGTTGGTCTCCCAAGGAAAGAGGAGGAACAGAAAGCAGGAAAAGGAGAAAAAGAGGAGAAGAGAAACATCGAGAACAATGCAAAATAAACAAATATAATAATAAACCGAGCCAAAGACCCATTGAACGCATCGTACGGGTCCGCACGTTTGAGCTCCCGTATGGGGTATTAAGGGAGAGAAGATCTCACTTATGCTCAAAACCGACTATAATGGCTCGGTGGAGGGCGCAGGGCTGAACACCAAGGAGCCCACTGACGAACTAATAGGGCGACCATGGGGGTCGGAGCAACATATGACAATAATGAACCACAACAGAATCATGTGAACAGGAAAAACATAGGCTCAGTTATATAAGCTCAGTGAAAAAAGAAACTTAAAACCTCTAAACTAGTAAGCACAACAGTATGAAATGATATGCAGTAACCCATCAAGGCAGCTGTGAAGGAAAGTTCACGGAGGGTCACGTCAGGAAGAGGTTTTTGCCGGGACTGTCGACCAAAGGCGTCGAGGTGCTCGCTGTCGAAGAGGTGAGCTTGGGGTGTATTGAAGACACGGTGCAGCCTGTGGGGGAGAAGGTTTGTCAGGTGCCGGAGGAGGCAGGTTAAGTTTCAAAAGAAGCCGGTGGGCATCCTCCTTGAATCGTGCTAGTAGCCTCTTCCCATCAAGCTGCACTATCAAGGCGAAGGGATAACCCCATCTGTAGCGGATTTGATTCTCCCTGAGCATTTGGGTGTATTCCTTCAGATCGAAGCGCCTCTTAAGAGTAATAGAGGATAAGTCCTGGAACACCAGCAGTCTATGCGTTTCAAACAGACACATGTCCTTGTTTCGAGCAGCAGTCAGTATTCTGTCCTTAGTTTTGAAGTAGTGGCAGCGTAAGAACACGTCTCTCGGAGGGGACAATGGTGACGGCTTTTGGCGCAGGGAGCGATGAGCTCTATCTAGGAGGAAATGCTCAGGCGGAGTGTCCGGCAGGAGATGTTGAAAAAAAGCGGAGGAGGAAATCTTCCAGTTGATCTGGTTCCACCGACTCCGGGATGTATTTAATACGTAGATTGTTACGCCGTGCGCGATTATCTGCATCCTCCTGTTGGTCTTGGAGGAGGTAAATGTCTTCCTGCAGTGTTCCATCTCCTGCTGGAAATTAATGACTTCATCAATTTTCTGTTCGACGTCATTAGTGCGAGCCCCAAGATCAGAGATCTCATCCTTAAGCCCAGAGATGGCTTTGTGGATCTCCGAGTGGAAAGCCTGTTTCAACGACTTCATCTCATTAAGGATAGAGGAAATGCATTCTTTCATGGAAGTGTCTAGAACAGGTGATTCTTCTTCAAATTCCGAAACAGGGGCAGGAGGAGGGGCGGCTGGCGGTTTAGATGCACTAGGCTTCATCTTAGAAATAAAGGAAGACAACTCCGCAGAAGGTGTAGATTTCTTGGACCTAGGCATGGTGTGTGACAGTCCCGGAAATAGAAAAGGCCAAAAGTCAA
This sequence comes from Pseudophryne corroboree, assembly GCF_028390025.1. Lineage (NCBI taxonomy): Eukaryota > Metazoa > Chordata > Amphibia > Anura > Myobatrachidae > Pseudophryne > Pseudophryne corroboree. Next base: position 540,278,958 of record NC_086449.1, read on the forward strand.
AACTGAGCAATAGCGTAAAAAGTCAGTGATCCATTATATTACGTGTAATGAAACTAAGCATTAGGCCCCCAGGGCAGCGCCCATAATTATTTAGCAGCGCATTCTCCTGCGCAGAAGTATCATAGAAGACTGGAGCATAATGCAGGTGCAGTAGTAGGTAATGGCCAGGAGATGGCGCCCCAGGATTGTAGATTGCAATACAGGAAGGCTCAGAGCAGTAATAAAATATCAGGGAGCCCCAGCAACATATATTATGACCCAATACTGAAAAGAGGGGGGTCAGAGCAGCTATAGCTCCTGCAGGGAGAGATGGAGGAAAACTGGCATGCACAGCTTGTGGGAGCAGTCACTGAGGCAGAGGGGAAAAAAGCAGTCAGCACTTGGGTGAGGGAAGATGGCCGCCGCCAGGGCCTGCAGGGGGTACCTGATCCTCCAGGAGCCGTGGAGGGAGATCCCAGCCGTCTAAAGGGGTCCCGAGAGCCAGGAGCCACCTAGCAGGGCTCAGCAGAGGGGGGCTGAGGGCCGCAGAGTGTTCCAAGGGGTCCCGTCGTGGCCGCACCGGACACGGAGCTCACGGCCGGGCCGCCGCCAAACTCCAGCTCCCGGCACCGGACTGGGGAGAAGGCCGCAGCGGTCAGAGGGTGCGGAGAGCCGCCCGGCCGCGCCGGATCGTCTTGTGGGGCTGACTCACGGTGCTGTAATGCTCCCAGGCGGTGACAGGCACCGGCAAAGCCGCGGGGAAACAGCTGGTAAGGTCCCCTGTGCGGGAGCTCCGGAGCCGCACGTCCACCCGGCTCTGCTTCCACGCCACGCCCCCGTTCAGTTCCTGTTTTGATGTCACGAACATGCCCTGCGTTCGCCCAGCCACGCCTGAGTTTTTCCGAACACTCCCTGAAAACAGTCAGTTGACACCCAGAAACGCCCTCTTCCTGTCAATCACTCTGCGGCCAGCAGTGCGACTGAAAAGCTACGCTAGACCTTGTGTGAAACTACATCGTTCATTGTAATAGTACGTCGCGCGTGCGCATTGCGCCGCATACGCATGCGCAGAAGTGCCGTTTTTTTGCCTGATCGATGCGCAGCGAACGAAAGCAGCTAGGGATCAACTCGGAATGACCCCCAGAGTCCCTGGACATGGCTATGTGAGAAAACATACACCACACTCACACAGGAAAAATGTCAGACACAGTTTCCCACCCAAGTATTTCAGAGAAACACAGAGCTTGGAGCCAGCACACACACAGCGCTCAATTAGGTAGTAAAACTAACCTGGCACTGATTGTGTACCTTAATAGACTACACAGATAATACACAGCCTCCACCCCCCTTCCCCCTTCTACAACCCCCTGGTACCAAACAGGATAGCTGGACTCGTGTGGAGGGACAGCAGTCCCTGTCAGCGTCTCTGTAGCTGCATCTGCAGGGAGTAAATAGCGCTGTATGTTGCTGGGTCCTCTCTGAGGAGAAGCTCCGCCCCCTTGAGATGGCGCCTTTTCCCGCATTTTCAAAGGATTATACTGGACTGAGGATTTTGCTAGCAGTGTTACCGAGGTCCCTGATAGCCTTGCGTGACCAGTGTAAGGTATTTGCGCTGGCTCAGGGTGCCCCTCATAGCGCTGCACTGTGTACAGTTAGTACTGTGCGCCTACCCTGTTGCCACCATTCACACCGGCTACCCGCTTGTCAGGGGCGCCAGTGACTCACTCGCCACTGGAATCTTCTGGCTCTGTTAGGGGATGGCGGCATGCTGCAGGAGAGAGTGGTCGCTTCCGGCGGCTAACGATCATCACGCTCAGGAGCTCAGTGTCCTGTCAGCGGAGATAGTGGCCATTAACCTCTCAGGGTGGGACACTACTCCCCCCTCTAAGTCCCATGAAGAAGGGAGGCTGTTGCCAGCAGCCTCCCTGTGCCTAAACTCTAATGAAAAATATAAAACTAGAAAAACTCCTATGGAGCTCCCCTAGCTGTGACCGGCTCCTCCGGGCACATTTTCTAAACTGAGTCTGGTAGGAGGGGCATAGAGGGAGGAGCCAGCCCACACTATTAAACTCTTAAAGTGCCAGTGGCTCCTAGTGGACCCGTCTATACCACATGGTACTAATGTGGACCACAGCATCCTCTAGGACGTAAGAGAAAAATAGATTAATTAGCTCTCAATTGTAACGCCAGGTACTGCCCTTTAATTATTTTTCAGTCAATGGTAGCAAGGCAATACGGATCCCATCAATGGTATGTGAAAAGACAGCAATGAGGAATCTCTACCACAACAAGAGACTCCTCATTCAATGACATAGGTACAGTATAAACTGGTTGAAGCACATCAGGGGGTAAATTTACTAAGATGGGAATTCCATTTAAGATGGGATGTTGCCCATAGCAACCAATCAGATTCTACTTCTCATTTATCTAGCACCTTCTAGAAGATAATACCTGGAATCTGATTGGTTGTTATGGGCAACATCCCATCTTAAATAGAACTACAATCTTAGTAAATTTACCCCTAGGAGTGTCTGCTCATCTCATGTGAGTATCCAGCTCACAGTAGGCAGGGATATCCCAGCCAACCAACTGCACATACTGTAAGTGTAGCACAGCCAACAACTGCCTCAACAATTTATTATTATTATTATCCTTTATTTATATGGCGCCACAAGGGTTCCTCGGCGCCCAATTACAGAGTACATAAATAATCAAACAGGAAAACAGCAACTTACAGTTGATGACAGTATAGGACAAGTACAGGGTAAATAAACATAGCTACATCAGCAGATGACACTGGAATAAGTATCAGGTGGCAGAAGACTGCTGGATGTGGTACAGCTGAAGATTATTAAAGTAAGACAAAGGATAAGCACATGAGGGAAGAGGGCCACAATGGAGGTCAATCTTTGGCTTCAGGTGGCACAATGGGGTTCATTCTGACCCGATCGCATGCTGCAGTTTATTGCAGCAGTGCGATTGGGTCAGTACTGCGCATGTGCCGGCGCCGCAGTGCGCCTGCGCATGCCAGACGGCCGGAGCCCGTCGTTGCCTAGCGATCGCCTCTGCCTCATTGACAGGCAGAGGCGGTCGCTGGGTGGGTGGGGGGCCGCCGTTTAGGAGGCGCGGTCCGACCAACACAGGTGTGGCTGGACCGTTGGGAGGAGGGGGGGGGGGGGCGGGCCGTGGCGTCACACGCAGCCACTGCGACCCGGGCAGCGAGGAGGTTCTCCCTGCCAGCCACAGGAGCTGCGCTGGCCGGGAGGTACTCCTGAAATGCAAAAGCATCGCCGCTGTGCAATGCTTTTGCACTTCTGCAGGGAAAGGGGGGGTTCGGCACTGACATGCGGGGTGGACTAGCCCTATGCTGGGTGTCCCCCCGCATGTCTGAGTGGCTGATCATAGCTGTGCTAACTTTAGCACAGCTACGATCAACTCCGATTGACCCCCAATGTGCAGAGTTTCCAGAATGATTTGAGATGGCAGTCTTAATCACTGCACAACAACGTCATTGGGCGTCCTAAATAGAGAAACTTGTGGGCTCTCATGAACATGTCCATACTCTACATTGGCTCTGGATCTCCCTTCCACATGGAACTCAGAGATGTTTGATTTAAGTGGTACTCTGAATTTCCTATATTCTGCACAGTGTTAAAACTTGCAAGATCTGTCCACAAAATGGACTTACATACAATTCTGAATAAGTCCCAGTAACTTTACAGCTACTGATATATTTGAGAGGAGTCATTACAACAGTTGTATATTATTTTCTTAACTCCTGTGTATGTCATAATCATTACAGATTCTGAATCATGTGAACATTTTATTTATACTGTAGATTCATTTTATTTGAATGTGAGGAACAAATAAGCTGTCTAGAGATGGAATGTCTGTATATATGTCTCCAGTGAGTTATCACTTGAATATGACACATTGGCATTGGCTTAGGCAATATCACCATGGACTCTTAAAGAGATTGCTATCTAGCCCTGTCCTGTTTATATTTATTAGACATGAACAATAGGTAATAGTGTGTCAGCACATAATTACATAGAACTGGGTTATCCCAATGCTCTATATTATTATCATCCAAATATTCCATCCATTTGCTGACTATCTACTGCTGAAACTGTTCTAAATGACTAAATGTTCTAAATAAAGACAAGACAAATCACCCTTGGGGCAGGTAGTTGACCCAAGGGATTGTAACTGTATTGTTTAATATATATTTCAAATGTGGTCATGGGGTATAAGGGTATCTGTTATGAGAAAAGTACAGGACTCATCTTAATTGTCTCCAGGGTCTGAGAAATGGATCGGTGATGCAACTAAATTTGGGTTGTCAGCTGTACAGTATTTAAACCTACTATGAGATTTGGAGTGTCCCATTGGGCTAGTAGTAGATATACAGTACTTAGAATAATTATCTTAGGTTGGTATGGTGAAGATAAATATTTCAGAGGGTGCATCTTGTGTAGGAGGTTATAATTCCCCATGGGTCAACAGTTGAAGGAGAGATTGAGTATTGTATGTGTTTCACTATAAGGATTTTATTAGTACTGTATATGCTGATATGCCTTCTTTATTCTCACATTATGTACAGCGTTTAAGTGGTTTTCGTTGCAAAATATTATGTCTGAGTGCATTTTCTTTAAACCAAATGTCACTTCTTTCTTTTAATTGGGGTATTGAGTTCCCCTACATTAAAAAAGATTAATCTATAGACTTCCAGTTCCAGCATGGGAGAGTAAGCAGCTTCTCCCGACAGCTCCGCTCCCCACGCTAGCTCAATAAACTTGCCAGCCTCACGAAAGCACCACTCCCAGTCTCCTCATCACCAGGAAGCAGCAATGGACAAGTCTGTAGGTATGCCGATCACCACTAAACAGTCCCCTTCGCCCCAGCAACAGCGCCAAGAGAAGCGCTGTGGAAAACATAACATGCTGCCGGGCTCGGCCACTGCCCAAGGGACACCAGTGGCGAAAAAGCCTATATCAGACCCAGAGAGTGATTCCATCACCAGGCCCGATCGCAAAGGTACCTCTTCTTTATCATATGACAAATTGGTCTTGGCAATACAATCCACCATGATGCCGCTACTACAAAAGGCGGTCACAGATATTACAAGCCAAATAAACTGTCTCTCTGATCGGATGACTGCAGCAGAGAGACACATGGGAGATAATATGGACATGCTTTGCAAAAATCAGTGTGTGCTTTAGAACTTGACAATAAACGCCTTCCTGAGAAAATAGACAATATTGAAAATAGGAAAATATGCAATAATTTGAGGATTTACGGTCTGCCTGAGTTGATTAAAGGGGGTCTGCTAGAATAATTTGTACGTACAACGCTCCCCAAAATACTCCATATTGAATCAGTGTGTTCTGATCTTATTATTGAGAGAGTCTACAGGACGGGAGATGTTACGACTCAGCCACAACAAAAGCCAAGAGTAGTTATATTTAAAACACTGAATTACTTGCACAAACAAGCCAACTGGAAAGTTTCTAAGAAAGTCAACCCTATTAAGTGGGAAGGTCATACTATTCATTTGTTCCAAGACTACTCAGTGGAACTTTCTAGGGCCTTGGTGAAAGCTAATCGTAAGTTTTTTATGATGTTTCCAGCTCATCTTAGAATATTTACGGACTCTGGATTAATTGATTTTACAAATGCTGCAGATGCTGAAGCTTACATTAAAGAAGAAACTGAAGGAGTGCATAATTGTGACATCATCGATGTTCTGGCTGAGTGAGATTGGGATCGATATTTTTGTGCTTGTTTTATAATTCTGTTTTCTTGTTGGCAGTCTCCTGCCTATACAAATCATAGTATTTTCTCAATTAGAGGTATTTTTTCTTGATATACCTGTATTATAATGGCACTGTTAAGGTTGATTGTTATTTTATGTCTTTCTTTAACTGGTGCTTTAACTCATTATCTACTTATTAAAAAATTGAGTTTGGAGTGGGCCCGGAGCTCTGCCATCTCCTGTTCTCTTCTCTCTTTGACACCTTGCCTCATATTTGTTACCCTGGTGGTGCAGATATCGGGCCCTGGTGGTGCAGACTTTGGGTCATAACTGGAAGCTCAAGCTTGCTAGCTTATGATACAGCTTATATTTGTATGTCTTAATGTTTTTTTGTCTTACTGTCTTCTGTTACCCTTATGTTCTTTCCTACCACCTCCTTTTTTCCCTCTTTGGTGATTCAAATGTGTCCATTTTAATTATCACTTGCTTTTACGTGTATGTCTGTTAAAATAGGCTCACTCAATATACGGGGTATTCACACTTCAGTTAAAAGAAGGAGATTACTGATTTACCTTATAAAACAAGAAGTTGACCTCATTTGCCTACAGGAAACTAATTTAATGACATCAGAAGTGAAAAATTTGCAAATGATGAACTGGGTGTTGTTGGGTTTTGCCTCTTTAAACTCTACGTCTTGTGGTGTTGCTATATTGGCAAAAAGGGCACTGAATATACAAGTTTCCTTGGTATCTGCTAATCCTAATGGCAAGTGTCTGATTGTGGCCATAGTTCTAGCAGGAGTTACGCTTCATATTTGTATTATCTATGCACCAACTCAACATAAAAAGCTTGCTAGCTAAACTACATTCTTATAACCCGGCTACATTGGTAGTGTGCTGTGATTTTAATTTAATATCTTCTCATTTTTTAGATAGATCCCCTCCTCCTAAACAACCGATCTCTCTCCCAAAAATAGGAGTCCCTTTTTTTTATTAGAACCCTAAACTTAGTAGACACCTGGAGAGCTCTTAATCCCACAGAAAGAGACTTTACGTGTCTCTCTTTAAAACTCAATACTTGGCCTAGAATTGATTATGTATTAGCTGCTGAACCTTTATTTCCAAAGATTATTTCAGTCTCAATTGACCCTCCAGCCTTATCAGACCATGGCCTAGTGTGTGTTGTGTTAGATTTCCAGAAGTTTGGTGACACAATGCTCTTATGGGGATTCCCATCTCATCTAGCCCAGTCCCAAGGGCTTCAAGATAAACTTTAAAAAATATGGACTGATTATCAATCCATTAATGCAGCCTTTGAATCTTCCAATCCTCCTATTTTTTGGCAAGTAGCCAAGGCTGTGATTAGAGGTGAATTAATAGCATATACTTCACAAATTAGGAAAAAAAAAATATGTACCTTGATCTGCAGGCCAAGCTTTCTGATGCTTTTCAGGCATACAAGATACACTCCTCACTCGAATATAAATCTAATTATCAAGAAGCTAAACTGCATTTTAATGAGCTTCTGCAGCTGAGTGGTGACAAGTATCTCTTTAAAGTTATCACTAAATTTTATGAATTTGGGAATAAAGTTGGATGGCTTCTCACCAACCTGTTGTATGGTTCTAAATGGATTCTGATGCACAAATCTCTGACATTATGAAAAACTTTTATGAGAGCCTTTGATTCTCATTCAGTATCGCTCCCAAATGAGTCAATTGGCGAGAATGTTTCTATCCCTACCTCTTCTTCTTCCTCTTCCCCTTCCTTCTGGGATTCGTTACCTCTGTCTCAACTTCACGAATCACTAGCACACACATTGATATCTCCAATTACCCCAAAGGAGGTGGCCTGGGCTATTAGACAGTTAAAATTGGCCAAAGCACCAGCCCCAGATGGCTTTTCAAATGAATTTTACAAACTCATGTGTGCACAAATTGTAAAACCACTGGCTGCCTGTTTTAACTATATAATTGAACAGGAATCTCTTTCCCTTCACTTTTCAGACGCTATCATTAAGGTGTTGCCTAAACCAGGCTGCAACCTTAATCTGCCAGGGTCATATAGGACGATTTCTCTTCTTAATATTGGCTATAAAATTTTTACTAAAATTCTAGCAGAGAGATTGAAACCTATTTTACCTTTTCTGATCCATAAAGATCAGACCAGCTTTATATTTTGCGTTCGCTGTTACCAAAGTTCACATATACGTTACATCCAATAGGAACGTCCTTGTTCAAAATACTCCAAAGAATATGTAGAACTTGCACTTCCCTCTGGGGTTGCCAACTGTTCATAAAAATTCCAGAACGAGGTTCCTCAGTATGATGCTCTCGGAAAAAAAGACACAAAACAAAAAGAACAATATAGTGTAGTATATTTAAAACCAGGGTTGGATCATGTAGAAAGAGAGGGAGAGGTGATCTAAGAAAGACTCCTCCTCCACCAGTAGTCGCATGAATAAATTATCGAACTATACTCACACCAAAATGAAGTAAGGTCCACCCATAAAGGTTTCCAATTATCTGTACAGAAAACCACAAGGGGATTACCGAAAAAGTATATGAAGAGGAATTATGCCACAGAAAAACAAACCATTATGTGCAAGTTACAGTTGATTACGTTGTAAGTTGGGTACGTGCCCCCTCTTCCTTTTGTTACCATCAGTTCTTGGGCTCATTTTTTGAATCGGTAGAGAACATAGTGGTGTATGGAGATCACCGGCTGTGGTGGACCATAAAGAATCCTTTATGGGTGGACCTTACTTCACTTGTGTGTGGGACTGTTTTAAATTGAGAAGATTCTGGTGTAAGGTAATTCTTGTTACGCGGTTGACCTCATATCCACTAGCATGTATGAGGCTTAATTTTCACACTTGGTCCCAGGGTACTGTCAAGAAAAGTACTCTACCCCTCCTCATTACGGTTCTTACGGTAGCAAAAAAATGTGTATTGATACATTGTACTAAGAAAACAGCTCCAGAGCTCTTAGAAGTTCAACAAAAACTCCTTTAAATATTATATTATGAGAGAAAATTTGCACATTTAGATTTATGTTTTGTGGCACTTAAATTCTACATTAAATGGATCCCTTTTTTTTAAAGTCCTAGATGTAACTACCCACTCACATATCTTGACAATATTTGAAAACTCTCCTTCTAAACTCTAAACTACAGATGGTGAAATATGCTGGTTTTATAATGTCAATACTTCAGGACACAAACTGAAAAGGTCGGTCCTTGAGGAATACACTTGTACCTAGATTTTTAAAACCTGAAAAGAAACAAACGGCTGACAAAGATTCATGGCTTCCATCTAAAATAAAAGGCTTTTATAAATGTGGAGGAAACAAATCCATCACTTGTAATTACATAGACCGATAGAGGGGAAAAACAGTATGGAATTAAAAGGCATATCAACTGCAACTCGACCCATTTGATTTATATTTTATCCTGTGAATGTGGCCTTAGATATGTAGGCCACACTACGAGTAAGCTCAAAATTAGATTCCTCGAACACCATAGAAATATTTTGAAGAGACTCTCTTCACACAGTGTATTTCAGCATTTCAATAACTCTCATAATGGTGACCCCAAAAGTCTCAAATTAATAGGGATAGAACATATCCCACTAACAAACAGGGGAGGTGACCGTTTTAGAAGATTATGTCAACAAGAAGTGTACTGGATGTTTAGAATAGGGTCTATCTACCCAGAAGGCTTAAATGAAGTAGTAGAGCTGAATATGATCATCTAATAGACCCTGCACCTATATCCATTCTACAAGTACATCAATTTTAATATTCCCTTCCTCTGTGCATATCCTGTTTATTGAACCATATTTTGCCTAATGCACTTGGGGTGAGAATGATTTCTCGCCTATCTAGCATGATGAGAGCACTTTAACCCCCCCCCCCCCTCTCTCTCTCTCTCTCTCTCTCTCTCTCTCTCTCTCTCTCTTCCTGCTTAGCCACTTTTACTGCTTTACATGACTACATATGGCTTAAGCTGCAGCTGTGTCGGCGTCTGACGTTTCCATGGCAGCAATTCCCCCTGCAGCCGCCGGTACGTCAGTCCTGCTGATGCGGTAGTGGTAACGGCCATGTGGTTCGACATCGGCGTGGCCATCACTAGTGACTTCCAGGGAGCCGAAGTGCTGGGGCTGACGTCACTGCGTTACTATGGTGATATATTCATGACGAGTGTGATGGCGCCAGCCCTCATAACTAGATATACACTGTATGTGTGATTCACACTGAGTAAAAGAGTTGTTGCCAATGATGCCGCATTGCCATGGTGATAGGTCCCTGGCGAGCACGGCAGCATCGGCTGTAATGGTCTGGATATACACTGCTCAAAAAAATAAAGGGAACACTAAAATAACACATCCTAGATCTGAATGAATGAAATATTCTTATTAAATACTTTGTTCTTTACATAGTTGAATGTGCTGACAACAAAATCACACAAAAATGATCAATGGAAATCAAATTTATTAACCCATGGAGGTCTGAATTTGGAGTCACACTCAAAATTAAAGTGGAAAAACACACTACAGGATGATCCAACTTTGATGTAATGTCCTTAAAACAAGTCAAAATGAGGCTCAGTAGTGTGTGTGGCCTCCACGTGCCTGTATGACCTCCCTACAACGCCTGGGCATGCTCCTGATGAGGTGGCGGATGGTCTCCTGAGGGATCTCCTCCCAGACCTGGACTAAAGCATCCGCCAACTCCTGGACAGTCTGTGGTGCAACGTGGCGTTGGTGGATGGAGCGAGACATGATGTCCCAGATGTGCTCAATTGGATTCAGGTCTGGGGAACGGGTGGGCCAGTCCATAGCATCAATGCCTTCGTCTTGCAGGAACTGCTGACACACTCTAGCCACATGAGGTCTAGCATTGTCTTGCATTAGGAGGAACCCAGGGCCAACCGCACCAGCATATGGTCTCACAAGGGGTCTGAGGATCTCATCTCGGTACCTAATGGCAGTCAGGCTACCTCTGGCGAGCACATGGAAGGATGTGCGGCCCCCCAAAGAAATGCCACCCCACACCATTACTGACCCACTGCCAAACCAGTTATGCTGGAGGATGTTGCAGGCAGCAGAACATTATCCTTGGCGTCTCCAGACTCTGTCACGTCTGTCACATGTGCTCAGTGAGAACCTGCTTTCATCTGTGAAGAGCACAGGGCGCCAGTGGCGAATTTGCCAATCTTGGTGTTCTCTGGCAAATGCCAAACGTCCTGCACGGTGTTGGGCTGTAAGCACAACCCCCACCTGTGGATGTCGGGCCCTCATACCACCCTCATGGAGTCTGTTTCTGATCGTTTGAGTAGACACATGCACATTTGTGGCTTGCTGGAGGTCATTTTGCAGGGCTCTGGCAGTGCTCCTCCTGTTCCTCCTTGCACAAAGGCGGAGGTAGCGGTCCTGCTGCTGGGTTGTTGCCCACCTACGGCCTCCTCCACGTCTCCTGATGTACTGGCCTGTCTCCTGGTAGCGCCTCCATACTCTGGACACTACGCTGACAGACACAGCAAACCTTGCCACAGCTCGCATTGATGTGCCATCCTGGATGAGCTGCACTACCTGAGCCACTTGTGTGGGTTGTAGAATCCGTCTCATGCTACCACTAGAGTGAAAGCACCGCCAGCTTTCAAAAGTGACCAAAACATCAGCCAGAAAGCATAGGAGCTGAGAAGTGGTCTGTGATCACCACCTGCAGAAAAACTCCTTTATTGGGGGTGTCTTGCTAATTGCCTATAATTTCCACCTGTTGTCTATTCCATTTGCACAACAGCATGTGAAATTGATTGTCAATCACTGTTGCTTCCTAAGTGGACAGTTTGATTTCACAGAAGTGTGATTGACTTGGAGTTACATTGTGTTGTTTAAGTGTTCCCTTTATTTTTAGCAATTTGTTTATGTGAAATTTCCCTCTACAGGAATTGGTCTGTCTCCTTTTTATTTGTGTAATGTTTTTATGCATATTAGATTTGATTGTATGAACTAATCATCCAGGTGCCAATTAAAGCACCATATTGGATAGGGTATATTATAAACCCCAAAGAGAGACAGCACATTATACCTTTGGAAAAGCTGCAGGCTATACACAGCGAAATGCGTCAGTTGCTGCTTATCTGGTCAGGATGTTTTACAACTTTGGAGCTGAACCAGCCCTTGGTAATTATCATATCACCCAAAGAGACTCAAAGAGGACTCTGGTTTACTACGAACACCGTACTGCATGAGGAACATATCCCTAAAGCAGGACATACCAAAGCTGCAATTACCTCTAACGGTGAATCGACCATTGTATTATCTACTTGACTCTCTCCATACTCTCTTGCTACAATCTTACTTAATACCAAACAAGGGTATACCTTTGGAACGGACTCCTGCAATGAAATACTGGTATATTTCCTGACCCAATATTCAGGGTAATTTATATCTCTTTTTAATATAGTACATAATTTCATGATATTCCAAATGCTTTATATGCATAATATATTTTGTGGTTTTTTTTGTGTTTTTTTAACATTTCTTTATTGAGTCATCATGAGTAAACAAATAATTGATCTGGTATAAATGCCAATTATCCTGAACAGATTTTAAATCGTATAGCGGAACATATGTTAACAGAAATAAAACAGTGGTAATGAATAATTATGTCTTGTTAGCGATGCCCATTCATTTCACCAATAATTACGTTATACCGACAGGAGCAATAAATTAGCCTCGAGGGGGAGCCACCGACAGACCTCCAGCATCAGCAAGGGAAACAGGTGGATCTTGTGCTGCCAATCTCGTTAAATACCATGTGGTGTTTTTTAGGCTATGATGTATTTGTTGCCGTGTGGTAAGCGGGAGAGTAGATATATATGATTCCCATATTGTAAAGAAACGATCCACCTGCTTACCCCTGTCTACTATTGCCTCCACCCAATCCATTCTAAACAGATGATATATTTTAGACAAAAATAATGGTATCTGCGGAGGTGTAGTGTCCAGCCATCCCTGAAGAATTGTCTTCTTCCCCGCTGCGCTAAGAGCTATAAGTAGTTTTTTACATTCCATTGGCATCCTAAGATTTGGGTCAATAATGCCTAGAATCGCCCATTCCGGTGTAAAGGGAACATAGGTGATTAATTTGGCTTCAGCATATCGCCTAACGAGATGCCGAAAGTATTGTATGATTGGGCAAGCCCATAAACAGTGGTAAGTATCAGCTTCAGATTGATGGCATTTCGGGCAAGAATGGGAATCCGAGGTTCCCATATGAAAACGTCGTAGAGGGGATAAATACGTATTGTGATATATATTTAAAAATAACTCTGTATACATGCTAGCGGGAAGAACTTTGCGGGAAAACAGTAGGGCCCTTTCCATTAAAGGTATCGTCAACCTAGGGAAATGATTCAACCACTTAGACATGCCTCCCGTAACAGTCGCATGATCCAAGATTTTTCTCAGGAAGGTATAGTGAGAGGAAATAGCTTTACGTTGCGGGACTGGGTAGGACAAAAGACTGTCTAGAGAGTTATTCCAATCCACATTTGTAAAGTGCCTGAGAACATGATTTATGTAAAATCGCAATTGTACAAATGCCAAAGGATGTGAGCTAACCATGGTAAACGTTGAGGATACCTCAGAAAAGGTTAGCATCCTCTGATCCTCCGTGGAGACCAAGGATCGGATAGAGTGCAACCCAGCCGACCCCCATACAGTAAAGGGGTTAGCAGCCATGCCGTCCAGAAATTCAGGGTTATGGAGTAAGGGCAGATGCGGGGAGTGATAATGATTCAAATTAGCACGATGGCGCAGAATGTGCCATAGTTTTCTGGTGGTCCACAGGAGTGGGTTAGATTTAACAGAATCCGGAACCTCCTGGTCACGCTGATGGAGGAAACATGTCAGGTCAATGCCCTGTAGGAAATTCTGTTCCAGTGATGTGTTTGTATAGACCGAACTTTTTTGTATCCAGTCCCTCAAGTGACGTAGGAGAGCAGCGTGATTGCACACCTCAATATCAGGGAAATTGATCCCTCCGTTTGATTTGGGTTGTGCCAACTTCCGCATCGCTATTCTAGCCCTGCCACCCCTCCAAACAAATCCCCTGATTAAGCTTGTTGATGTATTGAATATCTGATTTCGTAAGCAGGACCGGAAGTGTTTGCAGTGGATAAAGTAGACGGGGAATGGCTACCATTTTAAGTAAGTCGGCCCTTCCCAAATAGGATAATGAGAGACGGTCCCACCCCTTTATGTCGGAAGATAAGGTAGATATAGCTTTACTAACATTTAGTCTGTATAAAGCATCTATGTTTTTTGGTATCAGTATTCCCAGATATGGAATTTACGCATCGGCCCAATGTAAAGGATATTGAGTAGTCCACCTGGTGCCAGAAGTGGTGCTGCATAGTAATAATGCCCTAGATTTGTCAACATTTATGCTAAATCCTGAAATAGAGCCGAACATTTGTATTTTTTCGAGTATTTGGTGGAGGACCCGCTCTGGATTATTGATATAAAGAAGTATATAATCGGCAAAAGCAGATAATTTAATTTCCTGTGCACCAATTCGGATTCCCTGAAATGCTGTCCAATCTTGGAGTGTACGCAATAAAGGATCAAGTGCCACATTAAACAAAAGAGGGGATAAGGGACAGCCCTGACGAGTGCCCCTTTCTAGAAAAAAGCGCGGTCCTCTAATTCCATTTATAAGGAGAGAGGCAGAGGGTTTGTTGTATATATACCGGATATAGTCAATGAAGGTTGTGTCAAAACCCCTGTTTTCCAAAACTGTATATAAATGTGGCCATAACATCATATCAAATGCTTTGTTAGCATCAAGACTTAAAAGCATTTTCGAGTCAGCGTGGGAATGATGGGATGATATCACCGCTGCTATTGCTGTGCGGATAGCCTTGACTGCATGTCGGCCCTGTACAAACCCCATTTGAGTATCCGCGAGAATGTCTGGGAGAATCACTTGGAGCCTCGTCACCATAATCTTTGCCAAGATCTTATAGTCGACGTTGAGAAGACTAATGGGCCTATATGAAGAGAGTAACGTTGTGTCCCTGTCTGGCTTCGGTAGAAGGGTTATATACGCTTCATTAAAAAAGGGAGAGGGGCAGTGTCTTTCATGTATGGCTTGGAATAGTTCCAATAAAGACGGGGCAATATGCGGTTGTAGTATGCGATAATAATCGCCCGAAAGGCCATCTGGGCCTGGGGATTTGCCATGAGGCAAATGTGAAATAGTGTGATTGACCTCCTCCATTGTAATTTTGCCCGCCAAGGCTTCCCGCTGTTCGGGAGTCAGTGGTGGCAACACAGAATTTGTAAGCAAGTGATTCTGAACCTCCTCATCTACTGGGGAGGAATTGAATAAAGTCGTAAAGTAGTCTTGAAATTGAGATACAATTTCCTGGGATTTGGTTATGAAGGTGCCATTCACAGGGTGTTTCAATGCGGTTATTGTATGACGTTTCCTAGGGGGTCGGGACATGACAGCAAGCAATCTACCCGCCTTGTTCCCCCACCTGTAGAATTTATTTTTAGTGTAATCTAGGGAATGTTTCGCCTGCGTTGCTAGATAAGTTTCCAGTAGTTGTCGCGCTTGTCTATATGTGGTCAGTGTGTTTTCCGATGGAGCCGAGACATAAGCCTGAAATGCGTCTGACATTACTGTTTTAAATGCAATATATTCTGCCTTAGACTCCTTTTTCTTTTTAGCCACATAGCTTATGATATGTCCTCTCATCACCGCCTTAGAGGCATTCCAAAAGATGTCAGGCTTGTTCCAATAATCTAGGTTCTCATCGACAAAATTCGTCCAGTGGTAAGTGAGATAAGATTTAAAGTCTTCCGAGTTAGCTAGATAATGTGGGAAGCGCCATATACGATCTGATGGATGCATGGAGGAGTGGGTAAGAGCCAAGGAGACAGGGGCATGGTCTGATATTAGAATATCATGTATGTCCACATGGCAGACATGAGACACCAATTCATCAGTTATAAAAATGTTATCTATGCGGGATAATGAATTATGGGCCATTGATAGATGAGTGTGCGTTCTATCCCCGGGATTGAGCAATCTCCACGGATCCGAAAGGTCCAGGGAGTGTCTAAAAGAGGACAGATACCTGCTGTGGAAGTCGGTATTTCTGGGCATGGCTGGCGATCTGTCAATCGTAGGATCTTCTACCATATTAAAATCGCCCCCTACTATTAGAGGGTAGTTTGTTCTTCCCTGCAGAGTATGCCCGAAATCCTGAATAAATAAATGAGTGTTAACGTTGGGGGCATAAATGTTAACCAATGTGTACTTGGTGTGGAAGATTTTGACGTCAAGAATTATAAACCTTCCGTTAGGGTCGATAATTTCATCCATGACAGTAAACGGAAGATCTCTACGGAATAAAATGGCTACTCCCCTATTTTTCCTATGGAAAGGAGCGGATAGGCAGGAGCCAATCCATGCAGCCTTCAGTGTGTTATTCTCACCGGTCATCCAGTGAGTCTCCTGTAGGAACACCACATCTGGATTTAGGCGTTTAAGGTGTGTGGTGACACGCCGTCTCTTTATAGGCGCGTTCAAACCACCAACGTTCCAGGAGACTATCCGGAGGGGCTTCGGGGGGAGGGTATCAGAGGGGTTATTCACAGAAGATGGCATGGCTACTCACCCCCCATGGGTAAATGTAATGCATGAAAATCGACCATATTACTTGGTTTAAGTCGGCAGCTCCCCCGCAGCACCAAGGCAGTATGCTAAAACAGAATGTACATGTTGTTAACAGAAGAATGAACAAGACCCATGGCAATTTCAAATATCCACAATGACTCATAACTCCTTTTTCAAATATTTTCCAACCAACAACAACTATGGTGGGCACCAACTAGGCCTAGTGGTGCGCACACTGAACACTACTAAATATAGTAATTAAATCCTATCATGTAGGGATGCCTCCCCAAAAAGGAACAAAAGGAACAGAGAGAAAAAGAGAAAAAAAAAAAGAAAAAAAAAATACAAACGGTACCACCTGAGACGTGAGAGTCTCGATGAGTCAGCGGTTGGAAGACGTTAAAACATTTTATTTACGTGGTGATCGCTGCGGTAGCCTATCCGTCAGAAAATGTGATTTCGCCACCTCCGGGTCATTAAAAAAGGTGTGGCCGCCATTTTCCTGCACACGCAGTTTCGCAGGATACAGCAAGGCAAATCTAATATTTTTGTTGTGTAAAAAAGTGCAAACCTCAGAGAATTCTTTCCTCTTTTGAGTAACTGCGGCGGAAAAATCCTGAAAGATTAAAATCTTATGTCCCCCGACCACCAGGCCCCCAGCTTTGCGATAAGCGAGCAAGATTTGTTCCTTAGCTCGATAATCGAGATATCGGGCAATAACAGGGCGTGACCGCTGTGATGTCCCCTCCCTCAAGGCCCCTAATCTGTGAGCTCTCTCAATATGGGGTATTTCGATATTAGCTACGATCCCCAATGATGTGGGCAGGTCCGTATCTAGAAAAGATGTGAGGGTCGATCCCGTAATAGATTCAGGTACGCCCACGAACCTGAGGTTGTTTCTGCGGGATCTATTTTCTAGATCCCCCAGTTTGTCCTGTAACTGTTGTGTGAGCTGGTGGAGGGTAGATACCTCATCATGACCAGAGTGGACATTATCCTCCACATCGCTTACTCTAGATTCTAGGGCCGTGATGCGGGTTGCGTGTGAATCGATACGCGCTAACCCGGCATCCAAGCGAGTCTGGAGGTCTTTGAATCTTTTGTCCATTAGGGGCATCATAAAGTCGGCAATGTCTTTAGCCGTCAAAGAGGAATGCCTATCCCCATGTGACTCTAAAGTGTCAGTCTCCGGGCTACCAGGAGAGGAGGGGCCTGATTTTTGGGACACTTCCTTCCCCTTCCCAGCCCTGTTAGAGAGGTTAGATTGTTTTGGAGGCATATTTCTGTCGAGGTATTTATCCATACCCCAAGGGAATAAAAAAAAAAAAGTCACAATGGTAGAGGTATGATCAGCGATAATCACCGAGGATATTGTAGTTAGAAATAAGATGTCTCAGGTGGTAAAATATAGTTACGCTATTATACTAAAAACATAACTCACAAGGGGGGCATCCCAGCAAAAGAACATAGCATTTTGCAATCACATAATCAAGGTACAGAGCATGCACACCTTGTAGAATCACATAGTTAAAACGTTGGGCTGAACGTGTGAATAATAATAAATTTAAAAAAAGGAAAATTTTGTAAGAATGAATATTGACCAGCAAAATATAGAAACCTTCAAAAATATGGGTACAGCCCTGTGTCACAATTATTTGCACCAGAATATGCCCACCGAATTACAGAAACGGAAATATTTTAAAGGACATTGAATGGAAGAATTGCGTAGAAGTAAAAAAAAAAAAAAAATGGTACATATGAACAGCAAGCACTATGTCAAAGGGTTCAGACTGTAGGCTAAGGGAGGTGAAACATAAATCAAGAGCTTAGGGCCACTGGGTGGCAGTATTTCCTTAGTTAAGTAGAGACAGAAATATTATTATGCAGACCACAGCAGCAGAAAGTAATACAGTGAATCTAAATCAGGCAGATGAGGATGAAAACAGTCAGAGGTACCTGACCCTGTAAATCAGTCCTTAGCTAGAACAAAGACACTGCAAGCTATATAAAATAAAAGTGTTGCTGTGTCACTAATTGAGATGTGGGCAAGACACAGGTATTCCAGCCAGGCGATGTTCAGCTGTGGGGTCTCCTCACTCAGCTTTAAAGGTGGGGGAGAAAATCGGTGTCGTCCCAAATTCAGGGCAAAAGCAGTCACTGCCGGCATGCAAGGGAGTAGGGAGGGGTGGGTAAAAAGAGAAGGGGGGGGGGGGAGTGGGGGTTCAAGGGGGTAGGAGAACACACTAGGTGGGAAGGGAAAGGTTGTTAATGGGGAAAAGACAAATACCGGGTTAACAGGGGATGAAGTCCTCTGGCCTCTTGTGCGCGTCCGCACCCGTCAGCACACAGGGAAGCTGGAAGGTCCCCCGGTCACTCCAGGAGCAGACGTGGAGTAGGCACTCCCGGATCGTAGACAACCTTGGGAAGATCAGCGCATGTGTCCCCAGTAGGAATAAGGAGCGTTTGGCTAAGGCTGGTATCACCGTTGGAGCAAGGGAGAGTAAGGCTGACACGGTCCGATGATCAGCGTGCGGGCCTCCAGCGCCATCAGTCAGCCCCACCACGACTTCCGTAGCTCACCAAGCCGAGGCGCATGGGCAGCACCCGCCCCAGCGCGCAGCTCCTCCACGGGGCTGAAATAGACCACGCTGTCCGGTCCGTCGCCGGCTTCCAAGCAGGGGGGGGGGGACGAGGTCTCGGCCGCAGCTGGACTCCGCGGCGGTCACGCTACAGTCTGCAGCTCCACACGGCCAGAGCCAACCCCCGGCCCTCCGGTCACCGGCAGCTCCAGACACAGGGCGGCGTCAGCTCCAGGTCCTCGTCAGGGTAGGGAGAGACCAGCGGATAGCAGATCGCGGTGTTGGGGTCAGGGCACTGGTAGTAACGGCGGCTCAGCGCGGCATGGGACCACGGGGATGCATTGCCTGAGACCCTGCAGGCCCGATTCCGGTGGAAATATAGCTCCGATTCCTCCCATTTTTGGTCTGGGTGATAGTTCTCCCACTCCTCTAAGTATTGAGGGAGCCAGATGCAGGCTTAGAGGCCAGGTTATATGGGGATGCTGATGGGTAGTCAGTGGGAGCTCCGGAGCTCATCTAAAATGCGGCCACCATGATGCACCGCCCACCGGAAGTCTATTTTGTGGTTTTTATTAAATTGTTATTCTTTTAAAAACACATTTTCTTGTTAAGAGACACTATTGTATAGATATATTAGAGCGCAGCCTCCATTTTGATTTACTCTGGTGTTTGGGCCTAAAAGCCAGCATCCTCTGCTCATTTTAGGAGTTTAGGCTTCAGTGTTTTTCTGGTCTGCTAGGCCTCACTCCACATCAGAGCCTAACCTCTTCCCTCATGTGCTTACCCTTTTCTTACTTTAATAATCTTCAGCTGCACCAAATCCAGCAGTCTTCTGCCACCTGATACTTATTCCAGTGTCATCTGCTGATGTAGCTATGTTTATTTACCCTGTACTTGTCCTATATTGTCGTCAACTGTAAGTTGCTGTTTTCCTGTTTGATTATTTGTTTATGTACTCTGTAATTGGGTGCTGCGGAACCCTTGTGGCGCCATATAAATAAAGGATAATAATAATAATAATAATAATATTGACATGACAGGGTCAGATCACCTGACCATGAGCTATCCAATCCCATGCCAGCCTGAGACTCCCTGAATCACCTGACCCTGTTCACCAATCACCAAGGACCAGGAAGAGACTTGTGTTACAGAAGCTGCCAGTTCCTTGAGTCACACAGCTCAGTGTGAGCTTAGTAGCTGAGCTCCCTTTTACCTTAGTTCCTGTAAAACTCTGCTCTTTTGCTACCCAGTCTGGATTACAGTTGTGTTACCAGTTATATCCAGTATCAGTCTCGTCTTAAAGACACAGCCACAGTATTCTTCAGTCTCGTCTTCAAGACACACCCACAGTATTCTTCAGTCTCAACTTAAAGACACAGCCACAGTATTCTTCAGTCTCGTCTTAAAGACACAGTCACAGTATTCTTCAGTCTCGTCTTAAAGACACAGCCGTAGTATTCTTCAGTCTTGTCTTAAAGACACAGTCACCGTATTCTTCAGTTTCATCTTAAAGACACAGTCACAGTATTCTTCAGTCTCGTCTTAAAGACACAGTCACAGTATTCTTCAGTCTCATCTTAAAGACACAGTCACAGTATTCTTCAGTTTCATCTTAAAGACAGTCACAGTATTCTTCAGTCTCATCTTAAAGACACAGCCACAGTCTTCAGTTCTCCTTCAGCCTCGTCTTAAAGTCACAGCCACAGTCTTCAGTTCTTCAGCCTCGTCTCAAAGTCACAGTCATTGTTCTTCATACAGAGTGCTAGAGCATAATTTTAAAATTATTAACTCCATTCTTCATTTCAGTCATTGGGGTAACCTCAGCCTCTGTGAATTATCATTACTCCATTAAATCTTACTTTTTGTACCTACTTTATCGTCCATAGTCTTCCTTGAGCTCTTCATTTCACTGATTCCCACAGACCAGCCAATATACACACAGTCCTCCAGTTACCCGCACGGACTTCACATACACACCGGGTTCACAAAACTACAGTCATGACACATTAAGCCTTAAAATTCACCACAGAATTTTAAAGAAAGTGTTTCTTAGTGGATTGGAGAGGTTTCCCATTGGAATATTTGACAGGTAAGCACCCTGATATAGTCTCTACAATTAGGTACAGAATGAAATTTCTAGGTGCAGACAGTTTTCCTTTATGAGTAATCGAGTACATCCAGTTATTATTATCACAGCTAGTCACTGGCATCCTGACAGTGCTTCATAAGGAATGTAAACCTAATCCAAACCCTCCCTTCCCACAGCCTAACCCTAACCCTCCGCACAGCCTAACCCTCCCCACAGCCTAACCCTCCCTCGCAGCCTAATCCTCCCTCCCCCACAGCCTAGCTGTCCCTCCCTCGCAGCCTAACCCTCCCCACAGCCTAACCCTCCCTCCCCCGCAGCCTAACCCTCCCCCGCAGCCTAACCCTCCCCATAGCCTAACCCTCTCTCCCCCGCAGCCTAACCCTCCCCACAACCTAACCCTCCCTCCCCCGCAGCATAATCCTAACTCTCCCCACAGCCTAACCCTCCCTCCCCGTAGCCTAACCCTATCCCTCCCCACAGCCTAACCCTCCCTCTCCCGCAACCTAACCCTCCCTCTCCCGCAACCTAACCCTCCCTCTCCCACAGCCTAACCCTACCTTCCACCTGAAACTTCCATTCGGAATGATGGCTGTCGGGATTCTAGCATTGGTATACTGACTGGTGTCGGGATTCCAGTAGCTGGCTTCTATCCATTGGGATGCTAACTGCATCCCCCTGTAAACATTCATTTAAATATAAACATGTCTATTCCTAGACTTTTAGAACACAGCTGGCTGCATATTTTGTTTGGTTCCATTCATATTGTGTTAGTATATTAGTATACACACTGATTGCTTAGTAACAATGAGAAAAATCTGTCAACAATCACATCAGTAAATTGGGGACATTTATGTTTACAGTTCTGGCCTCTGATCTAAGATATTAAATTCTGTCCTTCCTACTGACATGTAGAAATGTACTTTGGTCTAGGAATTTGTTAGATTTGTATATCCTATATTTTTATGGAATTAATTTACTCTAAATATTTCCCAAGTTACATATAATAGAAAACAACAAGCGTTCATCCCAAATAACAGTGCAAGGCTGTTTTGAGAATAGTCAGATTTTTCCTCCTTTCTCCCACGCACACACTACAACAGCAGTCTGTTCTGGAATTTGTTCTGTTCCTGAGGTCAAAGAAGAAGCAATGTTTATTTATTTCCAAGAGACTGATGACTAGCGCTTGGTATACTTTGACAACAAAGCTTTCTGGATAGCCCAATAAGATATTTATGTAGTGTTTTCTGTTCCTGAACCAAATGTGGTTTTGAGGAGTAGTAGAGGGGTCATAAAAAAGGATTTTAGTCTAGTCATACATCCTGTTTCCACGTCACGTTTTGTTTGCCTTCTTTTTTAACTGTTCCTTAGCAGAGAGCATATTTTATTTCTTTGTATCTTTTTGTTACAGTACTTGTTATTTTTATTTTATACAGTACATTTAATGACTAGCTCCCTTCTCGTTAAACATTATTTAAAGCCTGTAAGTACAGATGGGACCAGTCTATTGCAGGGAATAATTCACCATAGTTAAGAATAAAGAGATAACATTCTATTTTATTACAGACTTATCTAATTAGTTTAGCTGTTAATTGCTAACAATTCTATAGTTTTTATAGTTCTGCATTTATATAATTCATGTACTCCATACCAGTGCCGTAACTAGACATTTTAGCGCTGTGTGCAAGAAAGGCAGCAGCGCCCCCCCCCTTAACGTAAACCGGCGGCAGTTGCTTCACAAAAGGGGTGTGGCCACAAAATAATACCAATCCATAATGGCGCACAGTAGTCTCCATTATTCAAATTACGCCGCACAGTAGCGCCACAACACCAGGTAGAGCCCCTTTTTACACATTATGACAGACAGCGTCCCCTTTTTACACATTACGGCAGACTGCGTCCCCTTTTTACACATTACGGCAGACAGCGCCTCCTTGCCTCCTTTTTACACATTACGGCAGACTGTGTCCCCTTTTTTACACATTACGGCAGACAGCGTCCCCTTTTTTCACATTACGGCAGACAGCGTCCCCTTTTTACACATTACGGCTGACAGCGCCTCCTTGCCTCCTTTTTACACATTACGGCAGACTGCGTCCCCTTTTTTACACATTACGGCAGACAGCTTCCCCTTTTTACACATTACGGCAGACAGCTTCCCCTTTTTACACATTATGGCTGACGGTGTCCTCTTTTTACACAATACGGCAGACATCGTCCCCTTTTTACACATTACGGCGGACAGCATGCCCTTTTTACACATTACGGCAGACAGCGTCCCCTTTTTACACATTACAGCAGACAGCTCCTCCTTTTTACACATTACGGTGGACAGAGTGCCCTTTTTACACATTACGGCAGACAGTATCCCCTTTTTACACATTACGGCAGACAGTATCCCCTTTTTACACATTAGGCAGGCAGATTGCCCCTTTTTACACATTAGGCAGGCAGATTGCCCCTTTTTACACATTTGGCAGGGTTAGAGCAGGGGAGAACAAGGGTTAGAGCAGGTGAGGACCACGCGGGGGGATGGCTAGGGAGAGAGCAGGTGAGAGGAACGCGGGGGGGGGGCTTAGGGAGAGAGCAGGTGAGGAACGCAGGAGGAGGTTTAGGGAGAGAGTGAGTGAGGAACACGGAGGGAGCAAGTGAGAGGAACATGGGGGGAGGTTTAGGGGGTGAGAGGAATGCGGGGGAAGGGGGGCCTTTAATAAGTCCCTATCTGTACCTAACCTGTGGTGGTGGTGTGCGCTGGTGTAAGTCCGACTCCTGGATGGATGAGTCCAGCGCTGACAGGCGCTGGTGTAGGTACCTGCCCCAGGTCTTCCTCGGCTCTTTCGTGGCTGCAGCTCCCCGTGTCAGGTGCCGAACGCTGGCAGAGGAAGAGGCTTCCTGGCTGGCTGCCCCGGGCGTGCATGGTGACGTCACGCCCGGCGCTGAGTAGCGCAGCTGAGGGGAGAAGGGATTTCTAAAGAGCATGTTCAGCACCTCAGCCTCCTCCCCTCAAGATCAGCTGCTGCCGGGTGACGCCTCCAGTCGTCCACATTAGTAACGCTGGAGCAGCGGCGGTGGTGCTGGGGTGCAGAGGGCGGGGGGAGAGGAGGATGGATATGGGAGCACCCACACTAGCAGTTCTCTCCGCTCAAGCAGTGCCGTAACTAGCTATGCGGCGGGTGCATGTGGAGATTTTTTCCGCCTCACAGCGCATTGCGCTGTGTGCAATGCCCCTCTCGTACATAGCTAGTTACGGCACTGCTCCATACTTCCTTTGATGGCACCTAACCCCGGGTTTTCCATAACTGTCCTATATTGTCTTGATCTGTAAGTGCTGTATTCTTGTTTGCTCATTTGATTATGTACTGTGTAATGGGCGCTGCGGATCCCTTGTGGTGCCATATAAATAAATGATGATGATGATGATGATAATAATAATAATAGTACTGTAGAAGTCATTTATTGTACACAGATACTACATACTAGAAATAAAGAATACAGAGAGGTGAAGTTAGCTCTTTTCATGAGATACTACATTCAAAAGAGAAAGGAGAACATAAGAGATACAAGAGGCTTTATTCAGAGTCATCTGAGAGATTATCACGATTTGCAGGTTTTTTTTTTTTAAATGTATCTCTGCAACTCCCTCCCCTTGGCTGTGACTCCCTCCTCTTGTCAGCATGTAATCATTAGGTCAACACTGTAATGTTGACAGTTATGTCAACATTAATAAGATGTCAACAGGCAACATGTCAACATTCTCAGAATGTCAACATGTGAAATGTCACATTGTCTGAATCTCCACATTAAGGGTAGGCAGCAGGAAGAGGTTAGGGATATGGGAGAAATGCTCACTGGAACTCTGGAGGATCACAAGTCTGACTCAGTCCCACCTGGCTGAGATGAGACTGTAATGTAAATGGAGGAGTGGCTTGACACACAGTACAGAAAATGCTAAAAACAGCAGCACACTATAGAAAAATATTTATATTAATGGGCAGATAATGCATCTAAATTGCTCCTAATGGCATCAATTGAGTGATTGCTGGCTGGGAATAGTCGCAGCCTGGCATGCCACACACAGCATGCCGTATCACAGATAAATGAGCATGGCTACATCTGTGTGTGTGTATATATATATATATATATATACATATATACATACACAGTGTCGAACTGGGGCATGTAGGGCCCAACGGGGGATGCAGTGGTAGGGGCCCATGTTAGGGGTGTGGACAGTCTGCAGAGGGGGTGTGGCCTGCCACCTCATTGGTTTGACTAACCATTAGAGAGTACAACGTCTGGGCCCCCTCATAAATATATACAGTAAATTCAGCTGCTGCATGCATGATAATGTACCAGAGTAATAACAGATTAGTAACAGCAATGCACTGTAGGAAATACACCATAGTCCAGTATAAGGTAACATATGTATAATGTATAATTCAAGTGCACAGTCTGGAACCTGATCCTTAGAGCAGGAGGTGGGCCCCCAGGCAGTGGGGCCCACCGTGGGTTTCCCCTGTACCCCTGTGGGCCAGTCCATGCCTGTATGTGTGTATATATATATGTCACGTTCCGGCACTCAAGTGATCCAGCTAGGGACCTTGCTTGCTCCGGTGCCCTCCACAGCAGACCAGCTTCTCATATATTCAACAAAACGAGGCAGCACTCAGAGACAGTGAATCAAATGTAACGTGTATTATAAATCACAGGTCAACGTTTCGGGGACAGACTCCCCGTCTTCAGGACTAAAGTGCAAGTGCAAGACATGAACTATATACACAGAGATAACAACTTACCCCCAAACGACTCCCCCACCCCACGCGCTGTCCGTGGCCATGCCACCCGTCTCACCACCGCTGCACTTCCGCCCTTACTCCAGAGAGCGGAAACAGTACAGCGGGATCCGGTAGCGTGGCCATGGCAATGCTGTAAACAACAACAAATCATACATATGTAATGTGCATCAGGCGCTGTGCATAGCGCATTTGTGAACATCATCAATCTTAAGGCTGTATGTGAATTATAACCAGTCATACAGCAAGTAAAGTGTAAGTGAAATGACTGTTCACCTGCATCCCACATGATGCGGGTGTGCAGGCGGTGAGACATCTCATTATGGGTAATGCACACTATGTTGGACCAGATATTGATATTTTCATTGACTTGTTGAAGTTTACTCTGGTACATAATTCTTTTATTTTTGATGGGCAGTTTTTTAGACAGAGAACCGGGTGTGCAATGGGGTCGCCAGTGGCACCCTCATTCTCCAACTCCTATATGTGGGATGTTGAGCGCATGCTATTCTTGAGTAATGCAGCGTTGGCAGATAGATTGTTTATGTATTTTCGGTACATTGACGATCTGTTAGTATTTTGGAATGGCCCTGAACAGGACCTTATAGATCTGATTGTTACACATAATGAGACAGATAGTCCAGTTAAATTCACGTTTGACATCAGTAGTACTGAAATCTGTTTTCTTGATATATGTATCAGACTACATGAAGGTAACATCACTATGAGTTTATACAAAAAACCCACCGACCGCAATACTTTGTTCCGTTACGACAGTTGTCACCCAGCACCCACCATCAATGGTCTCCCTTATTCTCAGTTCTTAAGGGTGTGCAGACTAAATAGCAATCCTGACACCACTATGCAACAACTAGATGAAATGCAGAACCAGTTTTTAGATAGGGGTTATCCCCACAAACTCATTAGGGCGGCAAGGAAGAAGGCCCTTGGTACCCGTAGAGAAGATCTTTTGAGATCATCAAAATCAAAGGTTACTGCCGACACCATCCCATGGGTACAGGAGTATAACCTCCACAGTAGGGTGGTTAATATAAAAATTAGGAAGTTATGGCCCATCGTGACAGCAGATCCTGACCTGAATATGTTGCACAATAAACGTTTAATGCCCAGTTAATCTAGAGGGAAGAGCGTTAGGGATTTGGTTGAAAAAACTGACATCGCCAATTTCAAGAAGGCGCCTGCACATTTTTTGACCCGAGGGAATGGATGTTTTAAATGTAAAGGGTGTACAACGTGTTAATATATGTCACCTGGAAAAAACATTTCCCATCCGTTTTCAGGAAAACAGTTTCCCATTAAATGGCCTTTGACGTGTAGCACCAAATTTGTGGTTTATGCCATTATGTGTCCCTGTGGCCGATATTATATTGGTAAGACCGAGTGCCAGTTTAAGATCAGAATGGCCCAACACAGACAGGCCTTTAGGGACGCATTGGATTCTGGCACCGGCGAACAACCGGTGGCACGCCATTTTGTGGAAAAGACACAATATAGCGATGTTAAAATATAGAATCATCGACCATGTACCAGAGTCTTTGAGGGGAGGCAACTGGGGTAAAATATTATTACAGCTGGAGTCTCGTTGGATACACAAACTCAACACTTTAAGACCAGGTGGGCTTAATGACTCCCTAGGCCTCATTAATTTTTTATAACTCTCTATTAATTTGTATCATTTTTACATTATGAATATCTATGGTCAGAGCAAGTGTTTTAGCGATACACTGTTTCAATATTAAGATTATTAGAGCCACTGTTAGTTACATTTTTGCTGTGTTGGTGTTCAGAATCTTTTTAGATTTTCAAATAATTAGAGGGTGAAGTAATGTTAACAATCTGTTAACATATCCTTTTTACCACACTTTGCAGCCACATTAATGGTCATTTATGAGCTGTGGGAGCTCATTTGGTATAGCATTAGACACTATTGGCTTTTACAGGGTCAGTACTGTCAAATAGATTTGAATCTGAGCTAGGTTGCTATGTTTTTAATGTGTGTGGTAGTTTTTTTATGTGTAATTTTTAAATGGAAGTCATGTCACTTACACTTTACTTGCTGTATGACTGGTTCTAATTCACATACAGCCTTAAGATTGATGTTGTTCACAAATGCGCTATGCACAGCGCCTGATGCACGTTACATATGTATGATTTGTTTCTGTTTACAGCGTTGCCATGGCCACGTTACCGGATCCCTCTGTACTGTTTCTGCTCTCTGGAGTAAGGGTGGAAGTGCGGCGGTGGTGAGACGGGTGGCAGGGCCATGGACAGCGCATGTGGTGGGGGGAGTCGTTTGTGGGTAAGTTGTTTTCTCTATATATATAGTTCATGTTTTGCACTTGCACTTTAGTCCTGAAGACGGGGAGTCTGTCCCCGAAACGTTGACCTGCGATTTATGATACATTTTACATTTGGTTCACTGTCTCTGAGTGCTGCCTCGTTTTGTTGAATATATATATACTTTTTTACACATCCCATTCCCCAATTGTTTGTGAATTTCTGAAAAAAGTTATTCCTTGCATTGTAAAGTGAGTTTTTAAACATTGTTCCTACTGTTTTAGTAAATTGTATGTTTTTTCAGTCCATTGCAGTCATTAGTAACAGTTTTACAGTCAACACTATATACTTTTACACTTACACCAGGGCTGGAGCTGACACGAGTCAAACTCATTCAGGCGGTTGCATCTGAGACTTTTCCGTGTCCATTTTAGACTGAACTTGCGATTACATGCCCACAACACACCCTTACCGTCAGGGTCAGACTGGCCAACTCAACCCTGGCTAGCTGTAACACCTAGCCTGGATTTCTCTCCAGCCACAGTCCAGCAGTTCTAAACCCATGTTAGATTTGTGCTGTATTTGTTACACTGTGTTACCTATACTGTATAGGGCAATAATGTATTTTCTACAGAGTATTGTTGTTATTAATCTGTTACCTTATCATGCATGGCCTAGCAGCATTTACTATATACTGTATATTTATCAAAGGGACCAGCCCACGCACTCTCTAATGGTTAGTTAAGCCTCTGTGGTGGCTGGCCACACCCACTCTGTAGACTTACTATACCACTAAGCATTACCCTGGTGGGCCCGTCATATCCCAGTCCAACACTGCTTGCCGTGCTATTGTTGTGACTACATGCACACTACAGTTGTATTAGGGATGGCCATCGACCATTGATGATTCAAAATCATTGATGGCCTATGACCAATGGTAACTACTTTTACCATCGATGGGGAGAATCAGATAGTTTCCCACCATCGATGATACAGAACTATCAATTTTTTTTTTTTATTCTGTAGGGTGTCAGGGACATGGAGCATAGCTCTGACCCCTGACTCCTGTGAAGCCACGCCCCCAGGTCCTGATTGGCCCGTGGCTAGCTCAATATTAAACTAATGGAGACCGTTGATGGTCAAACCATCGATGGTTCCCTTGCAGATGGTTTCCCCCCATCGAGGTTATCCACCGATGGTAACATCGATGGTAACCATTGATGGATAACCCACCGATGGCCATCCCTAAGTTGTATACATATCAGTGCTGGATTTCCGACTAGGCATGTGAAGTATATGCCTACGGGCACCACTAGCTGTGGGCGGCACAACAGTCACCCTGCATCAGAGCTGTCAAGTGCCCCAATTCAGCTGTGACTATTTGGACACAGAACAAAGACTACATATCCCATGATGCATCAGGAGTAGTCTTAGGAGCAGGCACATGTACAGTCCAGGAGTCCGGAAGATTAGGTTTGTATTGGGGAGAGCCTTGGGAGCATCCGTGTGTACAATCCGGGAGCCTGGAAAGAAAAATTTCTTAGCCCACAATAGGTCAAAATAAACCAGATAGCTGGAGGGAGTGGAGTCCCACCAGAACCTGAAGAGTATGAGGAGGGTGGTGAGTGCTCAATAATATTGTGCCTACGTGTGGTCTGTCCCATGGATCCATCCCTGAGTCGCACCCACTCCCTGCTATTCCATTATTTGAGAGTGACAAAAACATTCATGTCACCTTTTCTGCAAACAAAAGTTTAAAAGCTGAGAAGTTAAAATGTAATGAAGTAATGAAATAATAATCAAACAATAATATGCTGAAGTGAGAATAGTATTTTGGACTTTTGTTAATAAACGCGAAAGTTGCGTGTTCTTTATAAAATGTAATTAAATACAAACATTTGTTTTCCCAATAAAAAAAAATGGGAATCATTGTCCTGCTTTAGTCCAGAGGGAAATTAAATAATTAATTAATTAAATGGTTGCTACTTTATATAGTATAGCAGTCACCAAATGTATAAGTTCCATTAGAGGGAGCAGTAGGCAAACAGCCAGTCATAAGTGGCTAGCTAATTCTCCCAACATCATCATTACCATTGTGTTGTTGCACAGTCCTGCTGTTCCCACAAGATATCAAGTATTATAGCATATACGGGATCGGTATGAGATGCCGGTGCATGGGATGCCGAATGTCAGCATACCGACATCGGCATCCCATTCGCCAAAATGCCGGCAGGGGGGGCAAGCGCAACAAAGCTCCTTGCGGGCTCCCTGCACTCGCCACACTGCTGGCTCAGTGGCAAACTTAGCTTAGCTCACCACAGATTCTGTTCTCCCTCTATGGGTGTTGTGTTCACCCACAGAGGGGAAATCACCTACTTCATCGGTATTCCGGCGGCGGTAAAGTACCCCTGTCGGGATACCGGCGTCAGTACTGAGACAGCAGGAATTCCGACAGGCGGTATTTTAGCCGCACACCAAATATACAAGTATTGTACCATGTATGCATTTGCGTCCAGGTTTGTAAGTATGTCTTCAGCAAATGCTTGCTTGCTCCTTCTATCCCCATTCTGCCTCTAAAAACATAAGGAATTACATGCAAAAAAATCAGCATGCAGCAGTGCATATGTATGATCAGGGCAGTTGAGAGCCGGGCTGGGCCCAGGTACTTTTGAAGGGGCGTGGCCTAATCACAGGAGGTGTGGTCATGTACCCTTAGAAAAAATACTGAAAAAATTGTATTTTAAGTACCTCCATGGCCACACTGCAGCCCAGTACACAGCAGCATGTGCTGGACTGAGGAGAAGAGCTGCAGCTGCTGCTGCCAGGTAAGGGGGAGGGGGCCTGGGCCCCTCCATCAGACCTGGGCCCGGGTAATTTATACCCTCTCCCCCCCTCTCTCGGCACCACTGCGTATGATTGCTTGTTTGCAATAGAGATATGTGTATTTTACATAAATATAACAGACCTATATCCAACTCTACATGAGATCCTGAGGGGTATATTTTCTAAAGTGTGAGCGTCCAGAAGTGGAGATCAGATTCTAGATACTAGAAGGTGCTAGATAAATGATAAGTAGAATCTGTTTGGTTGCTATAGGCAACATCTCCACTTCTGAAAACCTGCACTTTAGTAAAGGTTGGAACGAAGAGAAGAAAAAGATGAATAATGGAATTAAAAGAATAAGAAAATATCCACATGCGCACCATACTGTATGTTTAATGCAAGTTTCCTCATTTAAAAGCCTTTAGCACTTAAGCACATAAGTGTTTGTGGTGCTAGACAAAGTATGAATTGGAGTTCTGGGTGTAATATGCTGGACCTTAGTTTATGATATGTGGGTGATTTATTTTCGGGCAAATCCCCAAAACCAAGTTTTACATTGTAATACATTTTTTATAAATCCATAAGTAGCTAATATGGCGGTGTATGCAGGCGCACCGCCGCCATGTATCCTATCGCAGGAAAAGCAGGCAATGTCATCGGCCCACCCCGAAAATTGTCCATGACACGTCTGTGTTTCCTGCTGCCCTCCCCCCAAACACTGCGTCACTGTCCCTAATCGCCTGCCAGCTGTCATTCAAATTGTGATCACATCCTCCAGGGATGCAATCACAATGCCCGCGCACACACGCTGCATACTCTACGCATGCCACAAATGGCCGAAAAGAGGGTGTTTGCGATTTTAGCAGAATAGCAACTGAAGCTGAATTAGGTCCAGCGTCTATAAACAAATAGCAGGAGATTAATCTGGTGAATGACAGCAGTTCCTTTGCTTGGATTAAATATGAAGGTGTCAGTTGTAGTTAGTGGTCGAAGTGGGCCGGTATACACCGGTATGGCATACCGGCACTTTGAGCACTGAAGACCCCCGCCACCATCGCCTTTCGAATTCCATGCTGTTCCACATTGTAACTGGCAGCCAATCAGGAGCGGCCAAACGGCTGCTGATCCATGGCAGATTTCAAATGGTGGCGCCGCAGTCATAGGGACTGATGGCCATCTTCACATCACCGCTGCCCGGCCTTCTCCTTTTCACTGCCACCGCCCACATCTTCCTCCGCACCGCTGCTGCCACCCACATACTTCTCCTCACTGCCACCGCCCAGGGCCTTCTCCTCCTCATCACCGCCACCCAGGGCCTTCTCCTGGTTACCACTGCTGCCCAGGGCCTTCTCCTCCTCAACGCCACCCACTACAGCCTCTGCACCACCGCTGACCACAGCCCCCTCTGCTGCTCATTAGGTACTGTTACCCTGCTTCCCTATGTCCCTCTGTCACTCTATCTGTCACTGCTGTCACTCTCCCTTTCCCTGCTGTCACTCTCTCTGTCCCTGCTGTCACTCTCTCTGTCCCTGCTGTCACTCTCTCTGTCACTGTCCCTGCTATCACTCTCCCTGTCACTATGTCCCTGCTGTCACTCTCCCTGTCCCTAAATTTCGGCTCATACTGTGTTGTATAATGTGGATTTTGGATCATATTGTGTGACATAATGTGAATTTTGGATCATACTGTGTGGCATAATGTGAATTGTGGCTCATATCTGTGCTGCATAATGTGAATTATGGATCATACTATGTGGCATAATGTGAATTTTGGATCATACTGTGTTGCATAATGTGGATTTCGGCTCATATTGTGTTGCATAATGTGAATTGTGGATCATACTGTGTGGCATATTGTGAATTATGGCTCATTCTGTGTGGCGTAATGTGAATTTTGGCTCATTCCATGGGAATTTTGGCTCATTCAGTGTGGCATAATGTGTAAGGGGCACCAGTACTAGATATTATAAGGGGTCCTCCTATTGTGGTGCATAATGTGTATAAGGGATATATGGTGTGGTACACTACATTTAAGGAAATGCCCCCTTTTGAGTGGCCACACACCCTTTTCACCCCCCTTCACTTTTCCATACCCCCTCTTCAAAATTTCCACTTCGACCACTGGTAGTAGTCCATGCTGGTAATGAATGAGTAATAAATCCTCTAACACCTGGTCACAGAGCAGAGTCAAAGGAGCAACACCTCTGGAAAGAGCCAGCACTGCTTCTCACTAAACAGGAGGCCTGGTGGCAGGAAATCATACTGCTAGGAAACAGCAAAACAGAACAGAGGTCTAGCAATGACATGTTCCAGTTGCAACTTCTGTACTAAATTAGAACATTGAACTCACTGCTGATACCTGTTACATGAAGCTGCTCTACACGGCTGAAATTTCTTACTATGTTGAGGGCATATATACAAAAGAAAAGTTATTTATATGCAAGGGAAATCTTCTCTGGGCCTCACTACATGAGAGCTCAGCCCCTCCTCTAGGTGTCATGTACCAGACTTTCCACTCAAATTATACAGTATATTGTTTCTTTATTAGAAAGTCAGATACCATTGATCTGCATGATACTGCCCTCTCTTGGCAGTCTTCCTACCTCTTTGACCGTTCATTCTCTGTCTCCTCTCATGACTCCACCTCCCCCTCACTTCCACTAACTGTAGGTGTACCCCAAGGTTCTGTCCTTGGTCCTCTTCTTTTCTCTATTTATAATTCCTCACTAAGTAAGCTCATTAGTTCTTTTGATTTCCAATATTAGGGTTATCTATGCTGATGACACTCAGATCTAACTTTCCTCTCCAGACCTCTCCCCTTCTCTCCTCACTCGTATCTCCAACTGTCTCTCTGCTACCTCTTCCTGGATGTCCAAGCGCTTTCTTTAACTTACCATGTCTAAGACCGAGCTGATCATCTTCCCTCCCTCCCGCATAACCTCACCTCCTACAATCTCATTATCTATTGATGGCACTACTATCTCCTCTAGCTCCCAAGTGCGCTGTCTTGGAGTAAACCTCGACTCCTCCCTCTCCTTCAAACCACACATTCAGCACCTCTCACAAACCTGCCGTTTTCATCTAAAAAATATTTCCAGGATCAGACCCTTTCTGACCCAGGATGTTACTAAGACCCTTATCCACTCACTGGTCATCTCCAGACTGGACTACTGTAATCCACTCCTGACTGGCATTCCTGGCAAATACCTCTCTCCACTCCAATCTATCCTCAATGCTGCTGCCCAACTCATTTTCCTCACCAAACACACTACGTCCACCTCTCCTCTCTTACAAGACCTTCACTGGCTCCCCTTCCCTTTCAGAATCCATTTCAAGCTTCTCACACACTTACAAAGCCCTCACCCACTCCTCTTCCATTTACATCTCAGACCTTATCTCCCTTTACACTCCCACCCGTCCTCTTCGCTCTGCTAATGCACGCTAACTCTCCTGCCTACTGATTACTTCCTCCCACTCCTACCTCCAAGATTTTTCATGTGCTGCTCCATTTCTCTGGAATTTCCTACCACTCCCCCTCAGACTCTCCACCTCTCTACAAAACTTGAAACGGGCTCTCAAGACCCACTTCTTCACCAAACCCAGCCAAATCTCATTCTCACCCTCTGTTCCACGCTCTCTATATACCCCATCTGTGTCACCCCTGTCTGTCTACCCCTCCCCTTTTGAATGTAAGCTCTTGCGAACAGGGCCCTCTTCCCTCATGTTCTTATCCTTTTTCTTACTTTAATAACTTCAACTGCACCAACTCCAGCAGTCTTCTGCCACCCTGATACTTATTCCAGTGTCATCTGCTGATGTAGTTATGTTTATTTATCCTGTACTTGTCCTATATTGGCTTCAATTGTAAGTTGCTGTTTTCCTGTTTTGATTATTTGTTAATGTACTCTGTAATTGGGCACTGCGGAACCCTTGTGGTACCATATAAACAAAGGATAATAATAACGATGGACTGGGGCTCAAAAACGGCCTGGGCATTTGTGAGCGTGCTCACGCACAGCACTGGGGGGTTGGTTGGGCACGCCGCCACGATATACGGGGGCGTGCCGTGAGTCATGGGAGCGTGGACTCGTGGCGCGCCCCCAATACCATGGTGACACTTGCTGGGGGTGGAAGCGTGCCGCGAGTCCAGGGGCGTGGACTCACGGCATGCCTCCATTTCCATGGAGACCAGTGGGGGCAGCTAAACCAGAGAGCCAGAGGCTGCACTGCGTGCATACTTCCCGGCTCTCTGAGGGACAGGATCAGCCCATTGGCCCTTCTGGCATGTGTCAGAACTGCCAGATGGCCAGTCCGGCCCTGGATAATAATAATAATACCATAGCTGGGAGAGCAGGAACATGGATGAACATGGTGCTTTATTCACTTCTATAGAAACTACAATAAGATTCTCCCTCCTGCCAAAGTGGGTGGTCACAATACACCAATGTCCCATCGTCTTGTTGGCTGTGGGTTTTAGCATAATAAACACAGGGCCTAATTCAGATCTGATCGCAGCAGCAAATTTGTTAGCTAATGGGCAAAACCATGGGGGTCATTCCGAGTTGTTCGCTCGCAAGCTGCTTTTAGCAGCTTTGCACACGCTAAGCCGCCGCCTACTGGGAGTGAATCTTAGCTTATCAAAATTGCGAACGAAAGCTTAGCAAAATTGCGATTAGACACTTCTTAGCAGTTTCTGAGTAGCTCCACACTTACTCGGCATCTGCGATCAGTTCAGTGCTTGTCGTTCCTGGTTTGACGTCATAAACACACCCAGCGTTCGCCCAGACACTCCTCCGTTTCTCCAGCCACTCCCGCGTTTTTCCCAGAAACTGTAGCGTTTTTTCACACACTCCCATAAAACGGCCAGTTTCCGCCCAGAAACACCCACTTCCTGTCAATCACATTACGATCACCAGAACGAAGAAAAAACCTTGTAATGCCGTGAGTAAAATACCTAACTGCATAGCAAATTTACTTGACGCAGTCGCAGTGCGAACATTGCGCATGCGCAGTTAGCGGAAAATCTCTGCGATGCGAAGAAAAATACAGAGCGAACAACTCGGAATGACCCCCTATGTGCATGCAGGAGTTGCAGATATAACACATGTAGAGAGAGTTAGATTTGGGTGTGGTGTGTTCAAACTGAAATCTAAATTGCAGTGTGCAAATAAAAAAAGCAGCCAGTATTTAACCTGCACAGAAACAAAATAACCCACCCAAATCTAACTCTCTCTGCACATGTTATATCTGCCCCCTCTGCAGTCAGTGCATATGGTTTTGCCCATTAGCTAACAAATTTTCTGCTGCGATCAGATCTGAATTAGGCCCACAGTTCCTACAAGTGATTTGAATGACATTGTAGTTCTGCATTCATTCACTAACCTACAATTAAGTCATCCTAGTAGTAAGAGCTTAGATAGCTGAATTTATTTTACAATGACATGTAATCTCTTTGAATTGCAAACAATGGCTGTCAGTACCAGGGTCTCCTATCATGTGTAAAGGGTATTAATGTGGTATATTTAGAAAGTTTCACCATCATGCGCTTAATTATTATATGTGTGTTACATCATACTGTATTCCTAGGATTATGGTTTATATGCTGCAGTGCATTGTTCTTATCAATGTGGCACATTATTATGCATGCACTATCAGTATTTATTATATATTTATAAATAGGCCCAGACCATGCACTCTACAGCGATTAGTCAAGCCTATGTAGTGGCTGGCCACACTCCTAAGCATGGGCCTGTACCACTGCGGTCACCTGGTGGGCCCTTCATGCCCCTGTCCAACACTGGTTACATAAGGATACCTAATAATATAATAAAATACAATTCTTTATTGGAATACTGTCAAATATAGTATCCCCATACACAAATACTACAATTTATTATTTATTAAAAACAGCAAAAATGTTAGATAGAATTTCCGTAATAAATTAAATAACTGATTAAAACACATTTAATCAACTATGGTGGCATATTTGTTGTTCTTATATCAAATTTCTTACAATAAATTCTGATTGTATAATTGAATTTTAAGATATTATTAGTGTACCTCATACGTAATTTCTTGTCATTACTTGAGTATATATTGCAGTATTGTTTGAGTTTAGCACCCCCTCAAATTATAAACATTGTATAAACAATATATGACTAATATAGGGGTGAATACATCTATGATCTTATATTCTATAACATGAATAAATAAAATAAAAACTTTTTCCTTGAATTTTCCTGAAATGATGTGGTCTAAATACGTTAGTGACTTAAAAATGCATCTGCCGAAAAAGAAATAAGAAAAAAAAATGCTTATGTGTTCTTATATGACAGCGTTGTGGGATGCAAAAAAATTATCTTGGAGAAAAATCTGAAAACAATGCATAATTGTAGAACAATAAAATCAAATGTAAGTATTAATGTAAAAAAGGATTTTATTTTCTTAGAAATGTGTACAAAAATAATAACACGGGTAATTGGATATTGAACCATTTTCAATCACTAAATATCATTGTTGAATTTTAATCAATCATTTCCATTGTTCTTCACTGTTATTTTGTGTTAAATGTTAATTCCTTTTCAACAGTGTAATGTATTATTTTTATTCTGTTGAAATGACTGAAATAAAAGAGATTTCAAATTTGGCTAATTTACCATATGTGTAAATTATTAGCATTTTTTTTATGTTGAAACCCATTATCTTGAAAGGTTAAAAGCATGTATTCTTCAAGCCAACAATACGCTGCACTGTATGGAATTAACTTCTTCCTAAAAACTATTTATTTAAATTTGAGATTTGGATTGCCCGTTATTTACTTCCCATTATATCATACACCTCTCTTGCTTATAACCACCTGAAGAAAGTAAAAGGGGCCACAGGTCCTTAGGAACTCTATCACAATTGTGTCAATTTCTATGTCACAAACTAGCATTCAGTTAGTTGGCCTCCCCATGCTTTAAGCAGTACATAATAGTTATAGCATAACTTTAGAGATCTAATAACTTACTCAAAGCCTGGGTTTGGAGCATATATAGACATGGGGTGTAGTCAGAACTGCCGTCTAGTCGGAACTGCCGTCTTGTCGGAAAGACAGAAGTTTCCAACTTTTTTAAATCGGAAACTGTTCTGACCTATTTAATTTGGCTGCCATTTTTCTGACAAGTCAGCAATTCCGACTTGTCGGAAAACACGTGGATTGGTGGAATAGCCGTGGATCCACGTGTTTTGTTGGAATTGCGGCCAAATCCAACAGGTTTTAGCCCCGTTCCCAACAATGTAAATCCGACTTTAAAAAAGGCGGATTGGCAATGTCGGGAACGGCCAAATCCGACTGGCTAATTGAATACTCAAATGTCAGATCCTTCCCGTCGGAAAGGATCTGACATCAATTGAATATATCCCATAGGCTATTACATGAACACTTAATTCACATATTGGAGTATAATGCTTACTTATAAAAATGACATACTGTAAATCCAAAGGATTACAGAATACATAGAAAAACTTGTGTTGCAATTTCAAAAGAAAAAAGAAAACACTTAAACAGAAGTAGACTCAGCTTACTCTGTGCTAGGCTGAAAAACAGAAAATGTAGGTCTAGGCTTCAACCTAGAATTGAGTCCCCAAAGTCTGACCTAGAGCAAAATGCTCCCATACCTTTTATCATCTTTTCCACCCCCCAATAGTGATGTCATGACCAAGTCCCTGATGACTGATTGATTTGTCAGTAACACAGGATACATGTCAGGACCAACAATAGTAACTTAACCTAAGTACAAATAACTACACCATTTTTCCTGTTTACAGTGGTAGCCACATGAAATTTGGTATTTTCACATTAATCTCTATTATTTAAGATATAAAAATTATTGTAAATATCAATGCTCTTGGTTGTATGATTGGTTAGATACCTAATTTATCTCAAGCCATAAGTTCCAAATGCACACAAAGAACATCTAACCAGCACAAATGTCAGGTATCTGAAGCTCCCAGCTATTGTAGAAATATACATTTTTCATGAAGACAGCTAACATATGGTTCAGTGTTTGTTCCTGCTTGAATTTTGAGCACACCTTTTGGTAAACTGCTGTTTGAATACCCCTACTGTTGTGGTGGCCAAAGATGGCTTTCATGTACAATCTACCCAGTTCCATCTATATGCAGACATGGAAGAAGGGCTTTTGTTTACTCATCTCTTGCCCAGGTAATTGCTTTTCCTTCTCACAGGATACCATCACGAATATACATACATTTGAAACATTGCAGGAAACACCGATCCGAAGACAATTGATGACCCAGCAAAGTGTGCTGGTATTAGGCAGACTAAATAGCCAGGTATCAGGTGCAATCCATGCTGATAAATAGGTGATCAATCACCTGACATCTGGATGGAAAACAGAGTTAGAATAGCAGCATTTCTTATTATAGTCTAGAACTGCAGCTCACATATCAGGAGGCCTGATGACCACTGGCAGTGTGAAGCATACTGCATGGAAACATAGCAAAACAGTGTCCTAAGGTGGTCATTCCGAGTTGATCGCTAGCTGTTTTCGGTTGCTGCGCAGCGATCTGGCAAAAAAAGGCACTTCTGCACATGTGTATGCGGCACAATGCGCACACGCGTCGTACTATTACAACGAACGATGTAGTTTCACACAAGGTGTAGTGAAGCATTTCAGTCGCACTGCTGGCCACAGAGTGATTGACATGAATTGAGCATTTCTGGGTGTCAACTGGCCGTTTTCAGGGAGTGTTCAAAAAAACACAGGCGTGCCAGGAAAAACGCAGGCGTGGCTGGCCGAATGCAGGGAGTGTTCATGACGTCATAACAGGAACTGAACAGTCTGAAGTGATCACAAGTGCTGAGTAGGTCTGAAGCTACCCTAAAACTGCACAAAATTATTTTGTAGCCGCTGTGCGATCCTTTCGTTCGCACTTCTGCTAAGCTAAAATACACTCCTAGTGGGAGGTGGCATAGCGTTTGCACGGCTGTTAAAAACTGCTAGCGAGCGAACAACTCGGAATGACCACCAAAAAGCGCTATTTAAAAAGCTGTGAAATGCCCTTTACCAGGCATTCTCACAACTTCAGACTATTCAAATAACGAGATACTGCCGTAAAATCTAAGATTACCGCTGCTCTCTACATTTTCATCTTATTTAATTTCTCCATACACAAATATGGGACAAGCTACAGGATGACATGTGCCGCAGTTTTAGATGAAAGCATAGCGCCACTGTAATTTCCCATACAAAATTTTTGATCCTGGTCAAAACAGTGGTATCATGCATACAGTATGTTATTTCCATTGCACATATGTGCTGCATTGATTAAAGTCTAGTCCTGCTACACCAGGTAACTGGCTCTCTAATAGAGATACAATGTATAATTTGCACAGACTGGAACCTGCCTCTTAGGTCCACCAGGGATTTCCACTGTACAACCCTGGATGGATTGCCATTTCAGTGCTCTTCCATGTGAGTGCTCTGCCATTTCAGTGCTCTTCCATTCCGATGCCAGAATCCCTACAGCTGACATATTACCGGTGGTCAGAATGCCGTCATCTGCCCGTAGTCCCCACTCGGTTGGTGGGGCCATGCCACTAACCGAGGGGAAATAGAATCTGTAGCGCGCGTAGCCAAAACATGGCAAGTGCAGTGAGCCTGCGAAGGTACTCGCCTCACTGACATTATACCGGCAGACGGGATGCTGCTGTCAGTATACTGACTATGTCAGCAGGTATATCATCCCATAGTTACCTCCTTTCCAGCGGATACGTTCTTGAAACCTATGCATTTCAGAAGTTAGGGATCTCCATTATGGCCTGTTGCAAAATGGCTAGAAACACTGTGAGTTTCCAACTTATTCCTTATTTGTCTTATATGTTATGCCCATCTTGTACTCTATTTATTGTACTAACCTAGCAGGTGTTGGGATTCTGCGGGTCAGGATGCCGCTGTCGGTCTTCAGACAGCCGCCATCCTAAGCGCCGGGATCTCGATACCATCCACTCAGAATATGAGTTGTATTTATCAACATACTGTATTAGGAAATGTTTGCGGTAATGAATCCAGTTTCTGCTATTATAGTCCTATTGCGATCCTTATGAATTTTTGGCAGAAGGCAGAGCATTGGTATGATGAGATTTTTATTATATAATACTGTCATTCTTTATTGAATGCATTCGTTGGCTCCTCTTTCAAAATTTCATAGTGGTAGTATCAGTAAGTAATCTTTTTGATTCCTTAATGCACCCCATCACATGATTCTTGTACAGATAGGTTTGTTTCTCTTTTGTTCACTTTGAACTTTTCCAAATCTTATTCCATCATCCACTAGAAGGTTCAATTTCTGGCCAATTCAAGTGGGTCAGAAAGAAGCAGAATTTATTTTTTAATGATGAATGTTTATATACATTGAGATTTCTTTCTTTTTGTCATGTTGCTTATTCATTTGGTATTTCTTTAAAGTAAGTTTTCTAATGAACTTATGCAGATTTATGTAGATGTTATAATGAATCCTTTGTTAGGAGCAAACTTCAGGCCCTTATTGAGTAAGTTTTTTCCCCTTCTGTCACGTGATGCTTACTCAGCTTTAAAATACGTTTGTACCTCTTCTGTTTTTGGTTTTCCCCCTTGTCTTATTTTCTTCTATTCTTTTTCTTCACCTTATTAACCCTAAAGGGGTATTTTCTTGCTGTTGTGTGTTTCTCTCTGGATGGTGTATGTGTTGTTGCCCAGTTCTAAAAAAATTCTCCATGCAGTCATCTGCATCCTAGTTGCTTTTGGTGTGTATTCGATATTTTTAATTTTCAATGCGCTAATCTTTTTTGAATGTTGTATATTGTATTTTCTTCTGAAATAATGCCATCTTTCTAGATCTTTTAAGTCATTCTCTAAAGTGTTGCTTTCCTTGTGCTATGATTCTTGGTCTCCATTGGCATCTTGTATTGTCTCCCTCTTCATGTCTCCTTCTTTTATATATCTCATTACTTAGATGTATCCCAGGAATATGCCATTTTTTACACAGTGGTTTCCATTTTGATCTGTTTGACTCCCTGGGCTGGGATAGCCTCTTTATTATGATGACGTTGTTGATGTCTTCCTTCTCTATAATGTTTTTTTCTTTTCTTTCCTAAATCTTTGATTTTTCCTTCATAAACTGCATTATTCTCTTATTTTCTTTTTCTGAAAATGGAAGATTATGGTTGTGGTTCCTGGATGGGCTGGTATGTTCTACTTGGTTTGACTTTGGTCTTGTAGACCAAATCCTATGGTCCTTGTAATCCTCTGTGTCCCTTCTAAAATTGTGTTGGTAAGATAATTTCAGATTTATTTTTTCATAATTTCATCATGGTAAATTATTCTAATTTCTTAAAATCATCCAAGTGGTTATCATTGCAAAGTTCACAGTGCTATTTTTTATGTGAGTTTTAATGGTTTCCAAGAACCTCTTCCTGTCCTCAATAATTATTCACATTAAATTAAAGGAACAATGCTCTAACGCAGAGCTGGCCAAACCGGTCCTCGAGATCTACCAATAGTTCATGTTTTCCAGGCCTCCTGGAGATCTGTAGAATTGTCAGTTAGGAATTATTATTATTATTATTATCCTTTATTTATATGGCGCCACAAGGGTTCCGCAGCGCCCAATTACAGAGTACATAAATAATCAAACAGGAAAACAGCAACTTACAGTTGATGACAGTATAGGACAAGTACAGGGTAAATGAACATAGTTACATCAGCAGATGACACTGGAATAAGTATCAGGTGGCAGAAGACTGCTGGATTTGGTGCAGTTGAAGATTATTAAAGTAAGAAAGGATAAGCACATGAGGGAAGAGGGCCCTGCTCGTGAGAGCTTACATTCTAAAGGGGAGGGGTAGACAGACAGGGGTGACACAGATGGGGTACATAGAGAGCATAGAACAGAGGGTTAGGATGAGATTTGGCTGGGTTTGGTGAAGAAGTAGGTCTTGAGAGCCTGTTTGAAGTTTTGTAGAGAGGTGGAGAGTCTGAGGGGGAGAGGCAGGGAATTCCAGAGAAGTGGTGCAGCACGTGAAAAATCTTGGAGGTAGGAGTGGGAGGAAGTAATCCGTAGGCAGGAGAGTTAGCGTGCATTCGCAGAGCGAAGAGGATGGGTGGGAGTGTAAAGGGATATAAGGTCAGAGATGTAGATGGGAGAGGAATGGGTGAGGGCTTTGTAAGCGAGTGTGAGAAGCTTGAAATGGATTCTGAAAGGGAAGGGGAGCCAGTGAAGGTCTAGTAAGAGAGGAGAGGTGGACGTAGTGCGTTTGGTGAGGAAGATGAGCCGGGCAGCAGCATTGAGGATAGATTGGAGTGGTGAGAGGTATTTGTCAGGAATGCCAGTCAGGAGGAGATTACAGTAGTCCAGTCTGGAGATGACCAGTGAGTGGATAAGAGTCTTAGTAGCATCCTGGGTCAGAAAGGGTCTGATCCTGGAAATATTTTTTAGATGAAAACGGCAGGTTTGTGAGAGGTGCTGAATGTGTGGTTTGAAGGAGAGGGAGGAGTCAAGGATTACTCCAAGACAGCGCACTTGGGGGCTAGAGGAGATAGTAGTGCCATCAATAGATAATGAGATAGTAGGAGGTGAGGTTATGCGGGAGGGAGGCAAGATGATCAGCTCGGTCTTAGACATGTTAAGTTTAAGAAAGTGCTGGGACATCCAGAAACAGGTAGCAGAGAGACAATTGGAGATACGAGTGAGGAGAGCAGGGGAGAGGTCTGGAGAGGAAAGATAGATTTGGGTGTCATCAGCATAGAGATGATATTGGAAACCAAAATAACTAATGAGCTTACCTAGTGAGGACGTATAGAGAGAGAAGAGAAGAGGACCAAGGACAGAACCTTGGGGTACCCCTACAGTTAGTGGAAGTGAGGGGGAGGGGGAGTCATGAGAGGACACAGAGAATGAACGGTCAGAAAGGTAGGAGGACAGCCAAGAGAGGGCAGTGTCACGCAGACCAATGGAGTGAAGGATTTGCAGCAGGAGAGGATGGTCAACAGTGTCAAAAGCAGCAGAGAGATCAAGTAGAATAAGTAGAGAGTAGTGTCCCTTAGATTTAGCAGCATGGAGTTCATTGCATACTTTTGTAAGGGCAGTTTCAGTGGAGTGGAGAGGACGGAAGCCAGACTGGAATGGGTCAAGCAGTGAGTGTGAGGAAAGAAAGGAAGTAAGGCGGTTGTTGACAATACGCTCAAGGAGTTTGGAGGCAAAAGGGAGGAGAGAGATGGGTCGGTAGTTGGAGAGAGTGTTTGGATCAAGGTTAGGATTTTTAAGAATAG
Source organism: Pseudophryne corroboree (assembly GCF_028390025.1). Lineage (NCBI taxonomy): Eukaryota > Metazoa > Chordata > Amphibia > Anura > Myobatrachidae > Pseudophryne > Pseudophryne corroboree. Next base: position 540,323,277 of record NC_086449.1, read on the forward strand.
GAGAGATGAGTGCATGCTTGAAGGCAGAGGGGACAGTGCCTGATGAGAGGGAGAGATTGAGAAGGCGGGAAAGATGGGAACAAGCAGAAGGAGAGAGGTAGCGGAGGAGGCGGGAGGGGATAGGGTCAAGCGGGGAGGTGGTGAGGGGACAGGAACGAATGAGGGCCATGACTTCCTCTCCAGATGCATGGGAGAAAGATGTCAGAGTAGGTGCGAGGGATGGGGAGGGTTGGTAAGGGATGGGAGAAGGCTGATTACTGATGGACTGGTGTGATGTCCTGACGTATGGAGTCAATTTTGGATGTGAAGTAAGTGGCAAAGTCAAGAGCAGAGAGTGAGGAAGGGAGACGAGGTGGAGGTGGGCAGAGGAGTGAGTTGAGAGTGGCAAAGAGGCGCCGGGGGTTGGAAGACTGGGAGGAGATGAGGTTCTTGAAGTATGACTGTTTAGCAAGAGAAAGGGCAGCACTGAAGGATGAGAGCATAAGTTTGAAATGGAGAGAGTCTGCCTTAGAGCGTGATTTCCTCCAGTGTCGCTCAGCAGTACGTGAGCATTTTTGCAGATATCTGGTGCATTTGGTGTGCCAGGGTTGAGGTGTTAATTTGCGAGGGTGAATAGTGGTTGGTGGAGCAACAGAGTCAAGAGCAGAAGTAAGGGATGCATTGTATGTGGAAGTGGCTTGTTCAGGGCATGAGAGAGAGAGAATAGGAGAGAGAAGTGAGTCAAACAGGGAGGAAAGGAATGTGGTGTCAATAGCTTCAATGTTACGCTTAGTGATGGTAGCCTTAGGAGGTAGAGATTGGGAAGTCGAGAGAGATAGGTTAAAGGAGAGCAGGTGGTGGTCAGAGATGGGAAATGGGGAGTTGGAGAAATCAGAATTATCACAGCGGTGAGTGAAGACCAGATCCAGTGAGCTCCCATTCACATGGGAGGGTGAGGAGGTCCACTGGGAGAGACCAAGTGAAGAGGTGAGGTTAAGGAGTTTAGAGGCAGAGGATTGTGTGGGGATGTCAATAGGGATGTTGAAATTGCCTAGGATAATGGAGGGAATGTCAGAAGAGAGGAAGTGAGGAAGCCAGGAAGCAAAGTTGTCAATGAATTTGGAAGCAGTGCCAGGGGGGCGGTAAATGACAGCTACTCTAAGATGGACTGGTTGGAAGAGGCGTATGGCATGGACCTCAAATGTAGAGAATGTAAGGGACGGTTCTGGTGGTATGAGTTGGTAGGAGTAGGTAGAAGGTAAAAGGACCCCAACACCACCCCCATGGCGACCCCCAGGTCGGGGTGTGTGTGTGAATGTGAGGCCCCCAGCAGAGAGAGCAGCAGGAGAAGTAGTGTCAGAGGGCGTAATCCAAGTTTCAGTAATGGATAGTAGGTGTAGGGAGTTGGAAATGAAAAGGTAATGAGTGGGGACCAGTTTGTTACAAACAGATCTGGCATTCCAGAGGGCACAGGATAGGGGGTATGAGTTTGTGGGAGAGATGTGAATGAGATTATCAGGGTTGCTGTAGCGATGAGGTGAGATTAATTTTGAGGGCAGTAATGATGAGAGAGTAGTGATGACGCGGGTGCCTGAGCTAGGAAGGGAAACTGCAGGAGGTGGGCAGGGAGGGAGGTCAGTGTGATGTGGATGGGGGTGTTGGGAGGTGACAGGGAAGGGAGAGAGGGAGCAGGGCTGAGCAGTGGGGTAGCAGGACAATGGGGCACAGGTGAATGAAAGTGGGGTAACAGGAAAGGAGGGGGAAGGAAACAAAGGGATGGAGGGGAGACAGAGGAGGAGGTGTAGGAGACTAGGGTGGAAGGATAAAGATACATTATTAGGAAGACACTGAGTGATGTGGGGAGTATAAGAAAGCCTTGACATAGTGTTAAGTAGGTAAATAGGTTGAGGGAAAGTGGAAGTAGGAGAGGAGACTGTAAAGGAATCAGAGCAGAAGAATTGCAGAAATGCAGGTGAGAAAAGCAGTGTAGGCTCAATGAGTGTAGATTTGGTATGAAATGAGTCAAAAGATAAAGTGGGTGCAGAAATGGATTTGGCTGTAAGAAATGAAAGGATTGTGAGAGGGTTAAGCAGCAATGGTAATACTGTTGTTTTTTTTTAAGTGTTTGTAGATGAGAAGATGAACTCACAATTGTCCCAAAGAAGATCTTTGTGATCCTGATTATGGATGGAAACTTGATCTTACATATGTTTCTTCCGCAAATGGGTTGCATAGTGTTCAGAGTGAAAGTTGAAGGGTGATACATTTGCATATACAGTTGATATTGATAAGTAGTTCATCTGTTGTTGTTTGTGTTGTTTGAGGTTTTCTTTCAGTTTTTCGTCCAGGCTAAGTCCAGGCTTTGATATTAAAATTATATATCTGCTCCCTTTGAGTCTACTCCCTTAGAGTCCTACACCCTGGATCAATCAGCCATGCTTAATCAGCCAAGTATACTCTAATATGAACACATAATAGCACATCTTAATTAGTAATGACTACACCTGTGCACCAGCTAGGTGGTCTAGAAAATGTGAACTGTTGGTATAGTAGATCTCGAGGACTGGTGTGGCCAGCTCTGCTCTAACGTGTCATTCCATTTTTTACAGAATTCAGAATTCGTAGATGTGAATATGGTATTCTTGAAAATTCTAAGGCCTCTTGGTATAATCTTTTTTTCTAGGCATCCCACCACTGTTTGACTTCTGTTTCCAGCAATTTTTCATACTTAGTTTAGATAGAGACCACAAAAGGTATCCTATATTACCTCCTATATGTAAGGCAGGTTCTCATTATCAACTTTGGGCCAGCCTGTGGGATTTCTCAGCCTTTTGTTGGTGTTAGAATAGGCTGTCCGGGACTCCCATTGTCCTGCCGCTATGTTGCCGCTGTGTCCAGCTGGGTAGTGAGATGACGTCACAGCCAATTCTAACACCAACAAAAGGCTGAGGAATCCCGCAGTCTGGACAACAGGCTTAATTCAGATCTGATCGTAGATGTACTAAATTTAGCACATCTACGATCAGTTGCTCAGACATGGGGGGGGGGACCCAGAACAGGGCTAGTCTGTCCCGAATGTCTGCATGTCTGGCTCTGCACCTCTCCTCCCCCCCCCCCCGCCTCTGCACAGGTGCAAAAGCATTGCATGGTGGCGATGCTTTTGCACCCAGCGAGTACCTCCCGCCTGCGCTGCGCCTACACGCTGGCAGGGAGTTACCTGCCACGTCCCAGGCGCAGCAGCTGCGTGTGATGTCACGCAGCCACCGTGGCCCACCCCCGCAACGGTCTAGACCGCGCCCCACCACCAGCATTCTAATGCTGTTGGCACACCCGCGATCACCTCTGCCTGTCAATCAGGCAGAGGCGATCCCAGCCCTCACTGGGCTCCCGGGGTGCGCACTACACAAAGAAGTTCAGACTGAGATCACTGCCGCTGCAGCGATCCAGTCTGAATTACCCTCAAGGTAAGGACAGATAAGGGAAGTTATTACATCACCCAGACTAAGTCGTTTGGGATGTCCACCCGCATGCTCCAAAAGGAGCTGTAAACATTTGTTTTAAACATTAATGTACAGGTACCTCTAGATAAAAATAGCACTTAATTTTAATCTTTGTTGAAGAATTTGCGTCCCTCTCTGTTCTAAGCTCCATCAGGCAAGCATTAGGTTCTCTCCTAGCAAATCCTGAATCCAGTAGGGAATTTCCCATTAGGCACTTGAGACATTCCTGGGAACGGCACTTGGATGCTGGTACTGTCAGCCCAAAATGTTCCAGTAAGTACAAAATATTTACACTGTACTGTACCATATGCAATATTGCATGCACAGAGTGTAAATGGGTAAGACATGCCCATACTGCCCCTGCAAACTGCCCTACTTAGTAAATATGTATACATAAATAAAAATAAAAACATTTCCAAGTTTTTTTTTTATTATTATTCTGTATCGTAACCAATCAATGAAAATAGTAGAATTAGGCTGGGAAGGGGGGGGGGGGGGGGGGGGGGGATTAGCGGCTCTTACTGTTGTACCTAGGGGCACCCTCACCCCTAAATCTGCCCCTGCCTAAATCCTTAGTCCTGACAATTCAGTCTCTTGACGAATCAGTTTAAACACATCTGCTGTTACTATAAAAAATACTTTCTAGATACATAGAAAGCTAATGCGATATTGTTTGCATATGATATGATTAGACAATGATAAGACAATTATGCTGTTAATCTGACCTAATAAATATTTTTAGTCTTTTTATACAACCTATTCAGCACCATTACTCCCATTTCTTTCCAATATTCATTGGGAATATGAACACTCCATACAGAAGAGCTAGATTTGTAAATACATTATGAATTATAGAAAAGTCTAGCCTCCATTCTTTTTAATCATACCATATTAAAATAAAGCCGGGGTATTCGAGAAAATGGAAACAAAGCTGAATATTGGAGGAATTAATAGCAAAATTCAGTCTGTTGCAGTGCCCAACAAACAATATGAGCTAGGGACATTGAGTAAAAGCTGCCATGGACATTAGCCAGGAAAATAATGTAACAGATTGCACACTTCCTGGCTATCCATGACAACAATTTTAAGCTACGAGTTGGAGCTTAGAAGCAGAAGTATCAGGAGAGAGCAACATATCCACAACAGAGGCATTTACTGTAGATTCAACGAAAATGGAAATATTACAGCAAGAAACATAGACATTCATCCATGCATCTAAAAGTACAGAAAAATGTTTCTTTTTCTCATATAAGCGCAATATAGGAGGAATACCAAAAAGATTGATCTGTATCTCTATAGCCCATTTTTTTTGCTTAAAAGAATACTAAAGTCATACTTGCCTACTCTCCCTCAAGTTGTGGGAGACTCCTGATTTTTCAGATTATCCCAGACACCCAGGGAAGAGCGGGCAAGATGAGGAGATTACACGGGTAATTGCGGTGCTGAATGGAGGTGCCTGGATAAATTTGCATTATTTAGCCCTTTCCCCTCCCACTGATCCATGATTTGTGCCATTATGGGGCAGGGCCTATTGACGTGACCATTCGGCCTTTCCCCCCAAAGTGGCAAGCGGCGTCTCCTCTCCGGGCTTCTCCTGGAGAGGAGATCTTAAAAGTTGACAACTATGACTAAAGTCCAAAATGCTAATTTTCGGATATGAAACATGGACGTAAAAAGCATTGTTCAGTTTTATGCGGACATTTCAATACAAACCATTTCCGTTGCTGGTCCTGCAACTACGTGAACATAGGCATTGCTTCCGATTCAGAATCAGCCCCAAATTGTGCATGTATTGAGCCAATCAGTAAAAAGCACTTTATGTAAAAATTGCAGAGTTCCCCTAAAGTCGCCAGCAGTTTGTTTTTGGTAATTTTGAAACCACAGCAGATGAATAGTGATTTGATTTTTAGCCATCATAAGACGCGTATATCAGACTCAATAATATATGCTTTATTGCACAGAAAACAGCTTTAGCCAGCCTTTTCAGCTCTCATGATAGGATGCTAGTCCAGTCCCCTTTGAACAATTTATATGACTATTTAATTATTTCAAATGTCTCAATGAACGCATCGGCAGCTTGACAGTTTAATCTGCAACTTACCTGAGAAGACATGCTACCAATGATACTCACAGAGATCTGATTTTTATGAGATCCTGCTTTGGTATAGATGTTTTTTGCTTAGACTTGATTTATAAACCATACAAATACTTGGTTTCTTAAAAAGCGTGACCTTGAAGCTCTATTTTCCTGAGACAGAATGGCTCCAGGAAAGCAGGAAGGACCCGCTTGCAGACACATACACTCCCTGTAGACTTTCACAAAACAAACATACGGATGCAACATGAAGACTAGAGACAAACTCAGGACAGGAAAACTATTTCAAAGATGGGAAACAACTGCACTATGATTTATTTCATGGCAAGAGAGGAATTATATTGAGCATTCTGTATAGTCTGTCTGTGACAGCTGGAACCTTAAGGGTCACTTACAAAACATTATCCCAATTTAAATATCACTGTACCTTGAAGCATACTTTATTTTCCCCACTGCAATCTTTTGAGATTAATACTGTACCATGCATGAATGTGAAAAGAAGGAAAAGTGAAATTTCCATGTTATTGGTTCATCTTATTATTAGCTTTTATTTATAAATCACCAGCTAAATACTCCTAGCACTTAGGAATGGGGGGAACCTGATACAAACCAATAACATAAATTTACATGAAATTGATTATAATGATGACCCTGCACCAACAAGCTTACAATGTAAGTGGTCAGGAAAACATATTATACGGAAGGTTGCAGAGGCTTAGGGCCTAATCAGAGTTGATCGCAGCAGCACATTTGTTAGCAGTTGGGCAAAACCATGTGCACTGCGGGGTGTATGTGTCACGATCCGGGTATCTGGACGCCATTACTTACCCTTCAGATGCCTCCTAAGGCTGGCTCAGCGTTCCAGGACCGGATCCCGCTGTTCCTGAGTTTCCACATGCAGAATGTCAGAGTGGTGATTTCATCAGCCGCGGCCTCCGCTGTGCCCGCGTGGTTAAATGTGCGCTTGTCAGTCTGTCTCCTGTGGCCGGCGTCGCCATTACTGTTTCAATTCTCACATGGATTACAAACCAAACTTCCCTCCAAGTGTCTGCATGGGCGCAGCCATCTTGGATTTTGTCATCTGATCATTTCCACCAATCTGCTGTCTGTATTGTTGATTTGCATAATTGCCTAGCCAACCCCTTCCTTGCTGCAGGTATAAGTAAGCTGTGCCTGAGCAAGGAAGGCGTCAGTGCTTTGGTTGTCTAACCTAGTTCCAGTTTGTCTCTCTCCTGTGGTTGTCTTCCAGGTTCCAGCTCCTGTCTCCAGACTTCTGCTATAGAGACCCGCACCAGCATTCCATCTGCGGTGTAGCCTGACTCTCCGATCCATTCTGGACTCACCTGTTTCCAGTTATCAATCACCTGCTTCCAGCCCAGCTTCCAGCAGTGTACAGCTTCTCTTAAAGGGCCGGTGTCCTTTCTGCAGTTTACCACTCTCCACCGGTATTATTATTTCACCGCTCTCAAACTCCAAACTTCATTATCAATCACCTGCTTCCAGCCCAGCTTCCAGCAGTGTACAGCTTCTCTTAAAGGGCCGGTGTCCTTTCTGCAGTTTACCACTCTCCACCGGTATTATTATTTCACCGCTCTCAAACTCCAAACTTCATTATTATTTCATCGCTCTCAAGTTCGTTTATTATTTAACTGGTTCCAGCCAGTATCCACTCCGTACCAACAACAGTCTGGTTCCAGCCAGTATCCACAGCAGCCGTTTTATCTTCAGCAGCCCAGCCTTTCCTGGAACACCAGCTGGTACGATCCTGGGTTCTCTCCATTGCTACAGTCAGGCCTGGTAAGGACTTTCCAACTAGAAGATTATAAGAACTGTCTCACACTACCAGTGCCTGTGGCCCTTGCCACCCTGTAGTACCCAGGAATTGTATTTATCCTCTGTTGACTTTTATGTTTCCTTTACTGCTGCTGTGTTACGGAGTTTGTCATAATAAACATCATTGACTTTTATCCTGGTTGTCGTGGTCACGCCTTCGGGCAGTTATTCTACATGTTACTTACATGTCTAGGGGTCTGATACAACCTCCCAGGTTCCGTTACATCTCAGCCCCTACAACTGAGGCTGCCTCCCGTCAGCTCAGGCCCTCAGTTGTGACAGTAAGCACTGACCTAATGAATCCAGCCGGAGACCAGGATCAAGCGACCAGGCCGATGCAAGAACTGGCAGCCCGACTTGAACATCAGGAGGCTGCACAGGGCCACATCATCCGCTGTCTCCAGGATCTCTCTACACGGCTGGATGGGATTCAAATGACCCTCCGTGGACCTGGCACGTCCGGTGCGTCCACTACAGTGACACCAGCTGTAACCCCACCCACCTTACCCATTTTCAATCCACATCTTCATCTTCCAACGCCAGCAAAATTTGATGGATCTCCAAGGTTCTGCAGGGGATTTCTCAATCAATGTGAAATCCAGTTTGAGCTTCTACCTGGCAATTTCTTCAGTGACCGTACCAAAATTGCCTATATCATCTCCCTTCTCAGTGGCTCAGCCCTTGACTGGGCATCACCTTTATGGGAGAAGTCTGATCCCCTGCTATCCTCCTATACTGACTTTGTAGCTACATTCAGGCGCATCTTCGACGAGCCAGGCCGGATAACATCTGCTTCATCTGAGATTCTCCGTTTACGCCAGGGAACACGTACTGTGGGACAGTATCTTATACAGTTTAAAATCCTGGCATCCGAACTGGCATGGAACGACGAGGCCCTGTATGCTGCATTCTGGCATGGCTTATCAGAACGCATCAAGGATGAGTTAGCTACCAGAGACTTGCCCTCTAAGTTGGATGAGCTAATTTCTCTTTGCACGAAGGTTGATCTACGTTTCAGAGAGAGAGCGACCGAGCGAGGAAGATCATCTACTCCTAAATATTCTGCTCCTCCTCCTCGTCAACCATCTCCATCCAAGGATGAGCCTATGCAAATTAGTCGTTCCCGTCTATCTCCCGCTGAGCGCCGAAGACGTCTCTCTGAGTCTCTCTGTCTCTACTGTGCAGCTCCGTCGCACACTATCAATGCCTGTCCCAAACGTCCGGGAAACTCCAGATCCTAGCTCGCCAAGGAGAGGGCCGGCTAGGAGTAATGATCTCCTCTCCATCTCCTCATGACTGTAACCTCCCAGTGTCGCTCCAAATTGCTCAACGTTACAGGAACGTCATTGCCCTCCTTGATTCCGGAGCAGCTGGGAATTTCATAACCGAAGCTTATGTTAAACGGTGGTCCCTACCCACCGAGAGACTGTCCTCGTCCATCTCTTTGACTGCCGTGGATGGCAGCAAGATTTTTGACGCAGTCATTTCCTTAAAGACTCTTCCAGTTCGTCTGAGAGTGGGAGTTCTTCATTCTGAGTATATTTCTTTTTTAGTGATTCCAAGAGCCACACATCCAGTGGTTTTAGGCCTTCCATGGCTCCGTCTCCACAACCCATCAATTGACTGGACGACTACGCAAATACTGGCATGGGGTCCCTCCTGTGCTGAGACTTGTTTAGCCAAAGTTCTTCCTGTTTGTTCTTCCTTCCCCAGGTCATCTGATGTTCCGCCTCCTCCATATCAAGACTTCACGGACGTGTTCAGTAAAGCCTCTGCTGATATCCTTCCTCCTCATAGAGAATGGGACTGCCCAATTGACCTCATTCCAGGGAAGGTTCCACCGCGAGGTCGAACTTATCCGTTGTCTCTGCCTGAGACACACTCCATGGAAGAGTACATCAAAGAGAACCTGGCGAAGGGTTTCATCCGACCATCTTCTTCTCCAGCCGGCGCAGGCTTCTTCTTCGTTAAGAAGAAAGACGGTGGTCTGCGTCCGTGCATCGACTACAGAGGTCTGAACGACATTACCGTCAAGAACCGATACCCTTTACCCCTGATTACCGAGCTCTTTGATAGAGTTAGTGGTGCAACTATTTTCACAAAGCTGGACTTGAGGGGTGCCTACAATCTCATCCGAATCCGTGAGGGTGACGAGTGGAAGACCGCCTTTAACACCCGTGACGGACATTATGAGTACCTCGTCATGCCCTTCGGATTGAGCAACGCTCCAGCAGTCTTCCAGCACTTCGTGAATGAGATTTTCAGGGACATCTTGTACCGCCATGTCGTGGTTTATCTAGACGACATCCTCATCTTTGCTAATAATCTCGAAGATCATCGTTTCTGGGTAAAAGAGGTTCTTTCCCGTCTCCGTGTCAATCACCTCTATTGTAAATTGGAGAAGTGTGTGTTTGAAGTTAAAACCATTCCGTTTCTAGGTTACATTGTGTCCGGTTCCGGACTAGAGATGGATCCTGAGAAACTCCAAGCAATCCAGAATTGGCCTATACCCTTAAGCCTCAAAGGGGTCCAGAGGTTCTTAGGGTTCGCCAATTATTATAGAAAATTTATACGAGACTTTTCCACCATTGTGGCGCCTATCACTGCATTAACCAAGAAAGGTGCTAATCCGTCCAAGTGGTCCGAGGAAGCTACACAGGCCTTTCACCTTCTGAAGCAACGGTTCATCTCTGCACCAGTTCTGAAACAGCCCGACACCGACTCTCCTTTTATCTTAGAGGTAGATGCCTCCTCCGTTGGAGTAGGAGCAGTGTTATCCCAGAGGGCCAAAGATGGACATCTACATCCTTGCAGTTTCTTCTCCCGGAAGTTCTCCCCCGCTGAGCGCAACTATGCCATTGGCGATCAGGAGTTGCTAGCCATCAAGCTCGCTCTGGAGGAGTGGAGATACCTGTTGGAGGGAGCTTCCCACTCAATCACCATACTTACCGACCACAAAAATCTTTTATATCTCAAAGGCGCACAATGTCTGAATCCTCGTCAGGCCAGATGGGCACTTTTCTTCTCTAGGTTTGACTTTAAACTACAGTTCTGTCCGGGTTCTCAGAATCGTAAGGCCGATGCCCTTTCCCGCTCATGGGAGCAAGAAAATGAGTCCGAGTCTGCAGACAAGCATCCTATTATTAATCCGTTGGCATTCTCCACGGTAGGGATGGACTCTACGCCTCCACCAGGGAAAAGTTTTGTTAAGCCAGTTCTAAGGAAGAAGCTCATGCATTGGGCCCATGCTTCCCGTTTTGCTGGACATACAGGCATTCAAAAAACCCTTGAATTTATTTCTAGGTCCTACTGGTGGCCAACTCTGAAGAAGGACGTTATGGAATTTATTGCCTCCTGCCCAAAGTGTGCCCAACACAAAGTCTCCCGCCAGTCGCCTGCGGGGCAACTGGTTCCATTATCTGTTCCCCGTCGACCTTGGACCCATTTGTCGATGGACTTTGTTTCCGATCTACCTATCTGCAACAAGTTTAATACCATCTGGGTGGTAGTTGACCGGTTCACCAAGATGGCACATTTCATCCCTCTCACCGGTCTTCCGTCAGCTTCCAAGTTGGCTCAAGTGTTTATACAAGAGATCTTCCGACTTCACGGTCTTCCTGAAGAGATCATCTCGGATCGTGGAGTACAATTTGTAGCCAAATTTTGGCGAAGTTTGTGTCAAGCCCTCCAAGTCAAGTTAAAGTTTTCCACGGCTTACCATCCTCAGACCAATGGTCAAACCGAGAGGGTGAATCAGGACTTGGAGGCCTTCCTCCGTATATATGTGTATTCCTCTCAAGATGACTGGGTTCAACTCCTTCCTTGGGCCGAGTTCAGCCACAACAATCAATACCATTCCTCATCTTCTTCTACACCATTCTTCATTAATTATGGATTCCACCCTAAAGTCCCAGAATTCCAACCGCTTCCCGCAACTTCTGTTCCAGCAGTGGATGTCACCTTGCGTCAGTTTTCAAATAACTGGAGGAACGTCCGCGCAGCCCTGCTTAAAGCCTCATTCAGGTATAAGAAGTTTGCCGATAGGAAGCGTAGAGCGGTTCCTGCTCTCAAGGTGGGTGATCGTGTGTGGCTGTCCACGAAGAATTTGAGGTTGAGAGTTCCCAGCATGAAATTTGCACCTCGCTACATCGGACCCTTCAAGATTGAACAAGTCATCAATCCTGTTGCCTACAGGTTACAGTTACCATCCTTCTTGAAAATACCCAGGACATTTCATGTTTCTTTGTTGAAACCGCTGATCCTGAATCGGTTTCATTCCGCACTTCCTCCAGCTCCCAAAGTTCAGACTCAACGGGGAGTCGAGTACGAGGTGGCCAAGATTTTGGACTCACGTTTCCGTTACGGTCAGTTACAATACCTCATTGACTGGAAGGGCTATGGTCCTGAAGAACGCTCTTGGACCAATGCCTCAGACGTCCATGCTCCTGCCTTGGTCTGAAATTTCCACGCAAAGTTTCCTTTAAAGCCTAAGAAGTGTCCTGGGGCCACTCCTAAAGGGGGGGGTGCTGTCACGATCCGGGTATCTGGACGCCATTACTTACCCTTCAGATGCCTCCTAAGGCTGGCTCAGCGTTCCAGGACCGGATCCCGCTGTTCCTGAGTTTCCACATGCAGAATGTCAGAGTGGTGATTTCATCAGCCGCGGCCTCCGCTGTGCCCGCGTGGTTAAATGTGCGCTTGTCAGTCTGGCGTCTCCTGTCTCCTGTGGCCGGCGTCGCCATTACTGTTTCAATTCTCACATGGATTACAAACCAAACTTCCCTCCAAGTGTCTGCATGGGCGCAGCCATCTTGGATTTTGTCATCTGATCATTTCCACCAATCTGCTGTCTGTATTGTTGATTTGCATAATTGCCTAGCCAACCCCTTCCTTGCTGCAGGTATAAGTAAGCTGTGCCTGAGCAAGGAAGGCGTCAGTGCTTTGGTTGTCTAACCTAGTTCCAGTTTGTCTCTCTCCTGTGGTTGTCTTCCAGGTTCCAGCTCCTGTCTCCAGACTTCTGCTATAGAGACCCGCACCAGCATTCCATCTGCGGTGTAGCCTGACTCTCCGATCCATTCTGGACTCACCTGTTTCCAGTTATCAATCACCTGCTTCCAGCCCAGCTTTCAGCAGTGTACAGCTTCTCTTAAAGGGCCGGTGTCCTTTCTGCAGTTTACCACTCTCCACCGGTATTATTATTTCACCGCTCTCAAACTCCAAACTTCATTATCAATCACCTGCTTCCAGCCCAGCTTCCAGCAGTGTACAGCTTCTCTTAAAGGGCCGGTGTCCTTTCTGCAGTTTACCACTCTCCACCGGTATTATTATTTCACCGCTCTCAAACTCCAAACTTCATTATTATTTCATCGCTCTCAAGTTCGTTTATTATTTAACTGGTTCCAGCCAGTATCCACTCCGTACCAACAACAGTCTGGTTCCAGCCAGTATCCACAGCAGCCGTTTTATCTTCAGCAGCCCAGCCTTTCCTGGAACACCAGCTGGTACGATCCTGGGTTCTCTCCATTGCTACAGTCAGGCCTGGTAAGGACTTTCCAACTAGAAGATTATAAGAACTGTCTCACACTACCAGTGCCTGTGGCCCTTGCCACCCTGTAGTACCCAGGAATTGTATTTATCCTCTGTTGACTTTTATGTTTCCTTTACTGCTGCTGTGTTACGGAGTTTGTCATAATAAACATCATTGACTTTTATCCTGGTTGTCGTGGTCACGCCTTCGGGCAGTTATTCTACATGTTACTTACATGTCTAGGGGTCTGATACAACCTCCCAGGTTCCGTTACATCTCAGCCCCTACAACTGAGGCTGCCTCCCGTCAGCTCAGGCCCTCAGTTGTGACAGTATGTGGGAGGGGGGCAGATATAGCATGTACAGAGAGAGTTAGATTTGGGTGGGTTATATATTGTCTCTGTGCAGGGTAAATACTGGCTGCTTTAGTTTGACACTACAATTTAGATTTCAGTTTGAACACACCCCACCCAAATCTAACTCACTCTGCACATGTTATATATGCCCCCCCGCCCGCAGAGTACATTGTTTTGCCCATCTGCTAACAAGTTGCTGCTATGATCAGGTCTGAATTAGGCCCATGGTGCGGAGTCATGGCGCCCGGAGCAAGCTCATTCTACTTCATCCCCTTACTGGAGCATGTTTGGGGATTGCGTGTCCAACATGTGTGGAGTTAAAAGAACAAAGATTGCTCATTGGGGGATATGAAATGGTAGGGGTCGACAAAATAGAGTGTGTGTCGCCACTGAAGGAGCATGCCCAGCCGCCTGAGGGAGTGTGGGACCAGTGTGACATAATCTAACACTGGCACAAACATTCAATATGAGACATGTACTTTTATTCTCCGCTCTGTCTCTCTGTCTTTCAGCAGCACAGATATAATTTCCATTGCACACTGGTCTGATTTTCTGTGCATAACATTGTCAATTATCAGTGATTAGAGACCCTCATATAGCATAAATGAAGGGTGCTTGGCTTTTTTTTATTTTTTTAAACATACTCTTTAGAATAATTGATGCCATCTGAATCAAAAGGAATCAGTTGCCATGGATACTGGTTATTTTTTCACTCAACAAAATTGCTCACTGAGAAATCATGCATTAAAGCTATACTATGATCACCTTAGGATCACTTTGCTCCGAATATTGTTGCCATGAGAGATATCTGGCAGACAATATTATAACTGTATTTAAAATATGTCACTGAAATGAGGGGGTGAAAAGTAAAAAGGAAGCTTCCTCTTTATTAGTCAATATCTTTAAACCAGACAAACGGCAAGTACGAGTCGTGACTGTGTGAGACAGATTTAACTGCTCTCTGTCATACTGACTAAAGATTCTACAAGGATGATGGCTAGAAAACTAAAATCAAATTTTACTTTCTGTACTTAAATAATGAAAATAATGATTGGGCCAATCACTACATGAAGAATTATATTAGATTTAATCATTCTTGTTAGATTATATTTGTAATCTATTTATGGAATTAATCATATTTCATATTATGATTTGTTTCAGCTACAGTACAAAGATAATTAAGCAATTTATGTATGTTCTCATCACCATTTAATCCCTAAACATCCTAGTGATATTTGGTGGACCCCTTCATTCAAAGTAAAGCATTCATTACCTCTAATACCAAGAAATAAAGACACGGAGACTTGAATTTGGCAGAAAAATTGCTAGCTATTTATTTGACCCTAACCATAGCAAACCTGTAAATGAAAACTTTGTTAAGATGCCGATTCAGCCGGCATATGGTGGCAGAAAAAAGAACGGCTCTATTAAACTGACGCTAACCTTAAAATGTTAAAATTCAAAACCATCCTAATTTAACTACAAACTATCAAATCGGTAATAGGTGCCCAACTCAACCCCCACAGTGACTACCCACCCTGATGGGTGCCCTGCCGCTGCCCCCGGACGGGTGGTCGAGCGGCCAAAAAGTCGATGGAGGTGAGTGCACCTAAACCATACCAAACTGTAAATCACTACAGCTTACCATACAACTACAAACTGCCGTTCTTTTCCGCCAATAAATAGCCAACGATAAACCCAGCCAACAATTCAACGCCAAGGCACTCCGTGCCAGAACCTCCACCAACAGGGCGGGAGGGCGGGAAGGCAAATCACCAACAAGAGAGAGCAAAATGGCCTAGCCTTCCCTATATATATTAACCCTCCCCTTTTTCCAAAGGCTGTACTTTCCTCACTGCTAGGTCCACCCCTCACAAGATGTTTAACTCATTCCTTTCCTATGCAGTCAATTCTCTCTCCTTCACTGTGGAGCACTAAACTAAAGCCGGCCACTGACTGCACAAAAGAGGCAGAGCGATGGCACAATTATCAGTGGGCCTCCATACATTGCAAGTTGTATTTAGGTGATCTTCCTTTAGCAGTATGGAGTCGGTAGAATGATGATTGAAAGAATTGGGCAGGTTTCTTAACCAAACCAATCAACTCAGTTTTTCAGCTGTTTTCAGGCTGTGGATGATTATTGTTCATGTCCATACACAGATACACTGATCATTCAGAACAGTTGTTTCATCAGATTATTGTTGAGTGTTTGGCCTTCTTAAGTGACTAACGACAGACATCTTGAGATATCACGATATATGTGCATACTTTGGCACACAAGATGGGATGCAGTTCCAATACTGGCTGGTGGGATCCTGGCGTTCAGGAGACCGATGCCAGAATCCTGACAGCCGGTGAAATACCGATGCTCGGAATCCCAACCAACGCCAGGTATTCCAACTTGGTTGGTGGGTCCACTCCAAAACAATATGTCTTTGCAGTGTTTACCTTTATAGTGTACACTAAAGTCTTTTATTTACAGCGTTGTAGTAAAGCACTCATGTGCCCTAGATGGGCCCTCAATAATACCCCACCCTGAGGAACTCACAGAAGAGGAGGCCAGGTGTCAGGAGCTGGCCATTGGGCATGACCTAAGGCAACTTGGCCAATGGCACTGACTCAGTACGGCATTATTTGTAATCCGCAGTAGGTAGTGCATTATGCTCTCTAATATGGCCATTTAATAAATGGTATAAAAAAACATACATTGACATACTGGGTTAGGTTCACTAAGCGTTGGATTTGGGTATTTTTGGTAGATTCCCAGCTGTTCTGATTGGTCAGAGCATGGGAACTGCAGCAAAGTGACCAATCAGTGCAGCCCCAGTTCATTTCTATGGTGTGTGCACTTTAGTGGCGTGTGGTGGGGTGAGGCAGAGCCTTTCCTGCCATACTAACGTTTAAACCAGAGGTTTAACTACATAAAGTATATGACAAATTCAAAGAATACATTATAAATATCTTCTTTATATTAATCTAATTATTTTTATAGTCAAATCTCTGGAGTAAAAAGTCTAGTGCCTCCCCTGACTATCTTTTCCAGACGTCTCTGATCAAAACTCGCCAAATTTCCAACAGTATATACTGTACTGCTGCACCTGTCTACTGTATAATGCCCACATGCACCCTTTTGGCTCATAAACTGTGTGTAAATCTGTCTCTGGTACCAGCCAGTGCCACCTTACCATACGTCCCTGTCCCTGAGTGATCTCTTTTCATGATGGGGCTACTGGAGGAACTGCAGCAAAATTCTTTTGTTTTGCAGAGATTCAGGGGATGCTACATGGAATGAAGAGGACATGATCCCTTGTTAACATTCAATTTCTGCTGTCAAAAATGCAAACTTTACGGATTTACAATTCCCAGTGGTAATTACGCAAGTTGGAGCTTAATGGTTTGAATCTTTAGCGTTGCAAAGGAAAAGCTGAACAAGTTCCTAATTCCAATTCTCCAACTGTAAAAGGTGAAATGCTGCCCCAGAGCAAGCATACTGTTAGGGTCTCCTGCCCTGTGCTGCCACGTCGTCATGGCAACCGGGAGACAAGTGCTAGTGGTGTAACCTGAGCGCAGCTGATACTCCGGTTCGGGTCTTTTGCTGTGCAGTGGTTATAGGCTCTGTGCACGGCAGGGGATCCGGTGCTGGTTTTTGTGCTCACAGTCTGTGAGGTCTGAGTGGGGCGTGGACAGCACCTGCTTTATAAGGCCTCTTTTCAGGGTAAGCAGATGCTGCTGAATCTTTGTTGGTTAGTCAGTTCATGAAAGTTAGCCAGTACTGTGTAGCTTTGTATTTGTTTGTTGCTTACTGCAAATAGGCCTGGGGATTTGGTATTACACTCTGCCAATCCAGACCTAGCAGTAAGACTGGAGTCAGTCGTTTAGCTTGCTGGGGTTCTGTTACTACTCTGTGAACTTAGCAAGTTTGCGGCTGTATTCTAAGACTTGCCTGTCTAATCCTGTCTCACTGTGCTAGGTGTCAGGGGTCAGTTTAGTGGCAGTAAGCTAAAACCTGTGCACTGCAAGTGAGAATTAGGATTGTGGAGATTCTCCTTGTGTCTATCATTCCATCTCTGACCAAGGAGTTTACTGCCACACCCGTTGGTAACCCTTTAGGGTTTTGCTGTTGCCCTTAGCAACAGCATTTCGGGTTCTCTACGTATTAAAACACAACATCTTGCTTTTCCATCTGAGCAGTTCTAATACAAGGGAGATACCCAGTTCCTTAGCCTCTGGGCTTCTCTGTTCACTTTGTGTGTATTTTGTTACCCTATCACCTTCTGTGTACATTATGTCATATCCCCCAGTTTGTCTGTGAGTCCATCTGTTTTGCATAACAGTTCAAACACCAGTACATTCCTGCAGACACTGGAGTGCATAACAGTTCTGACACCAGTACTTTCCTGCAGGCACTGGTGTGCATAACATATTCAGCAGCCTAATACTCCTGTTGAAATTTTGTGGGAATATGGAGCATACCCCTCAAAATACGTTGCAACAGGTGGTCGATCAGGTGCAGGTCCTGACTCGACAATTTAATGATTTGTCCATTAAAATGCACACCTCCCAGGCTGCTGGCGGAGCTCCCGCAGCAGCAGCACCTGCAGGGGTTAAGGAGCCGAAAGTAAATCTCCCGGATCGTTTTTCTGGAGATCGCTCGCAGTTCTTTTGTTTCAAGGAGAGCTGCAAGCTATACTTCCGGCTTAGGCCTCAGTCTTCTGGGTCGGAGATTCAGCGGGTGGGCATAGTGATTTCCTTGCTACAAGGAGACCCACAGGTCTGGGCATATGGGTTGCAGCCTGACTGTCCGTCGCTTAAAAGTGTTGATGCTTTTTTTACGGCACTGGGCATGTTGTATGATGACCCTGACAAGACGGCCTCAGCCGAGGCTCAGATTTCGATCCTTAAGCAAGGGCGAAGGCCAGTTGAGGTTTACTGTACGGAGTTTCGGAGGTTGGCCCATGATACCCAGTGGAATGACCCAGCCCTGAGACACCAGTACCGAAGAGGTCTTTCTAACCAGATAAAGGACCAACTGGTACAATATCCCTTGCCTGATAGCTTGGATCAGCTCATGCAGTTATCCATCCGGGTGGATAGACGGCTGAGAGAGCGTAGGCTTGAAAGGGAGACTGAGATTTCCTTCCTTCCCAAGGGAACCTCAGACTCTGAGGAATTTTCTGAGGAGCCTATGCAGATTGGGGCTACCCGCCTCTCCTCGCGTGAGAAGACGCGGAGGAGACAGCAGGGGTTGTGTTTGTACTGTGGGAATAAAGGTCATGTGGTAGTATCATGCCCAGAAAAGCCGGAAAACTTCAGGGCCTGAGGGTGATGGGAAATATCCTGTCAGGCCAGAAGTCAGAATTTCCCAAGAAGACTTTTATCATTCCGGTGACCTTGAAGATCCTCGGTCAAACTGTCAAGACTGAGGCCTTTGTGGACAGTGGGGCCGACGGGGTTTTTATGGACCGCCAATTCGCCCTGAAACACTCTGTTCCCTTAGTACCCTTGGCATCGGAAATTGAGATTTGTGGGTTAAACGGGGAACCATTATCCCAAGGTAAAATTACCTCTTGCACTAGCCAGATTTCTTTGTTTATTGGAGCCACACACTCTGAAAAATTGTCCTTTTATGTGACTGTCTGTACTTTTGCCCCATTGGTGTTGGGGTTACCCTGGTTAAGGGCCCACAATCCTCAATTTGACTGGGTCTCTGGGGAGATTCTTAATTGGGGTACTGATTGTTTCAGGAGTTGCTTGAGCCTTCCAGTCAGGCTCTCGCAGCTAAGTTTGCCAGGATTGCCAGGGTGTTATGTAGATTTTGCGGACGTGTTCTCCAAAAAAGTTGCAGAGGTACTACCTCCCCATCGCCCCTATGACTGTGCCATTGATTTGTTGCCAAATGCTAAGCTTCCCAAGAGCAGGTTGTACTCCCTGTCACGTCCTGAGACTCAGGCTATGGCAGAGTACATTCAGGAGAACTTGGCTAAGGGATTTATCAGACCTTCACAGTCTCCAGTTGGGTCAGGGTTCTTCTTCGTGGGTAAAAAGGACGGTTCGTTGCGACCCTGCATCGACTTCAGGGAATTGAACCGTATCACGATTAAAAACTCATACCCACTGCCTCTCATTTCGGTCTTGTTTGACCAGCTTCGTACTGCCACCATTTTTTCTAAGATTGACCTACGCGGTGCGTACAATCTAATCCGAATAAGAGAGGGGGATGAATGGAAGACTGCCTTTAATACCCACTCAGGGCATTATGAATATTTGGTGATGCCTTTTGGGCTCTGTAATGCCCCGGCAGTCTTCCAGGATTTCATGAATGATGTGCTCAGGGAATATTTGGATAGATTCTTAGTTGTATACTTAGATGACATCCTAATCTTCTCCCATTCCCTGGAGGAACATCGGAAGCATGTACGCTTAGTCCTCCAGAAACTCAGAGACCACCGGCTTGGGGCGAAGCTGGAGAAGTGCGAATTTGAAGTTCAGCAAATCGCATTTCTAGGATATATTATCTCCCCAGAAGGTTTCCAAATGGAGGGTTCCAAGGTACAGGCAGTCCTGGATTGGGTGCAGCCCACTAGTTTGAAGGCGCTTCAGCGTTTCCTGGGCTTTGCGAATTTTTATAGACGATTTATCGCTGGATTTTCGTCTATAGTGGCGCCCTTGGTGGCACTCACTAAGAAAGGGGCGGATGTTGCTCACTGGTCTTGTGAGGCTAAAGCGGCTTTTGCCCGTCTCAAAAGGGCATTTGTTTCGGCCAAGGTGCTGCGACACCCAGATCCAGAGCGTCCTTTTGTGGTGGAGGTGGATGCCTCTGAGATGGGTATTGGGGCAGTGCTTTCTCAGATGGGAGTGTCTGATAATCGCCTTCATCCCTGTGCTTACTTTTCCCGTAAATTTTCGCCTGCCGAGATGAATTATGACGTGGGTAACCGGGAATTGTTGGCTATTAAGGATGCACTCGAGGAGTGGAGACACTGGCTTGAGGGGGCTAAGTTTGTGGTCTCAATTCTCACTGACCATAAGAATCTGGCATATTTAGAGTCAGCGAAGCGTCTCAATGCCAGGCAGGCACGATGGGCTTTGTTTTTTGCTCGCTTTAATTTTTTGATAACATATCGCCCTGGGTCAAAAAACATCAAGGCTGATGCGCTCTCGCGGAGTTTTGCTCCAATCCAGGAGACCACCGAGGAGCCGTTGCCCATTGTTTCCCCATCATGTATTAAAGTGGGCATTACCCAGGACCTCTTATCATTAGTCCTTAGAGCACAGGAGCAGGCTCCTCCAGACCTTCCGGTAGGTCTTTTGTTTGTGCCTCCTAGGTTAAGACAGCGAGTGTTCCTGGAATTCCATGCCAAGAAGTCGGCAGGTCACCCGGGTATTGCCAGAACTCGGGAGTTGCTATCTAGGGCGGTGTGGTGGCCCTCGGTGGCTAAGGATGTGGATCAGTGGGTTCGGGCATGTGACATCTGTGCCCGAAATAAGACTCCTAGAGGGGTTCCTGTTGGCCCATTACATCCACTCTCTATCCCATCTAAGCCATGGACCCACATTTCAATGGATTTTGTGGTGGACTTGCCCAAATCCTCGGGGATGACAGCCATCTGGGTTGTCGTTGACAGGTTTTCGAAGATGGCGCACTTCGTTCCACTGGTTGGGCTGCCATCAGCCAGACGCCTGTCTGAATTATTTATGCTGCATGTTGTGCGTCTCCACGGGTTGCCACTTGATGTGGTCTCTGACCGCGGATCCCAGTTTGTGGCCAAATTCTGGAGGGCATTTTGTTCCGATCTCCAGATTTCTGTCAGCTTGTCGTCAGGCTACCATCCGCAGTCTAATGGGCAGACTGAAAGGGTGAACCAGTCCTTGGAGCAGTTCCTCAGGTGTTATGTCTCCAAGTGTCAGACTGACTGGGTTGCTCATCTGTCCATGGCGGAGTTTGCCTATAACAACGCGGCTCACTCTGCTACAGGGATCTCTCCCTTCCTTTGTGTGTATGGGCATCATCCTAAGGCCAATTCTTTTGACCCCCTGGACTCCACGCCTGGTGGTTCCTCTGTGGTTTCGGTCCTTAGAGGTATTTGGCGGAAAGTGAAGAAAGCCCTTGTGTCTGTGTCATTAGTGACCAAAAGGGTTTTTGATAAGCGGAAAAGACCCTGCAGCTTCAAATTAGGAGACTTCGTCTGGTTGTCTACCAAGAATTTGAAGTTGAGACAGCCATCTCATAAGTTAGGGCCCCGGTTCATCGGCCCTTATAAGATCACCAGGGTTATCAATCCGGTGGCATTTCAGTTAGATCTGCCCCGTTCTTTGGGTATCAATAAAACATTTCATTGTTCCCTTTTAAAACGGGCGATTAGTAATCCTTCTTCCAGTGGAAGACCTTCCCCTCTTCTGATACGTGGCCAGAGGGAGTTTGTTGTTGAAAGGATTCTTGACTCCAAGGTGGTTCGGGGTCGGCTGTCATTTTTGGTGCACTGGAAGGGGTATGGCCCGGAGGAGCGGTCGTGGGTGCACAGTTGTGATCTTCATGCCCCCAGACTGATACGCTCTTTCTTCTCGCAGTTCCCCGATAAACCCGGTGGTAGGGGTTCTTTGACCCCTCGTCAGAGGGGGGGGTACTGTTAGGGTCTCCTGCCCTGTGCTGCCACGTCGTCATGGCAACCGGGAGACAAGTGCTAGTGGTGTAACCTGAGCGCAGCTGATACTCCGGTTCGGGTCTTTTGCTGTGCAGTGGTTATAGGCTCTGTGCACGGCAGGGGATCCGGTGCTGGTTTTTGTGCTCACAGTCTGTGAGGTCTGAGTGGGGCGTGGACAGCACCTGCTTTATAAGGCCTCTTTTCAGGGTAAGCAGATGCTGCTGAATCTTTGTTGGTTAGTCAGTTCATGAAAGTTAGCCAGTACTGTGTAGCTTTGTATTTGTTTGTTGCTTACTGCAAATAGGCCTGGGGATTTGGTATTACACTCTGCCAATCCAGACCTAGCAGTAAGACTGGAGTCAGTCGTTTAGCTTGCTGGGGTTCTGTTACTACTCTGTGAACTTAGCAAGTTTGCGGCTGTATTCTAAGACTTGCCTGTCTAATCCTGTCTCACTGTGCTAGGTGTCAGGGGTCAGTTTAGTGGCAGTAAGCTAAAACCTGTGCACTGCAAGTGAGAATTAGGATTGTGGAGATTCTCCTTGTGTCTATCATTCCATCTCTGACCAAGGAGTTTACTGCCACACCCGTTGGTAACCCTTTAGGGTTTTGCTGTTGCCCTTAGCAACAGCATTTCGGGTTCTCTACGTATTAAAACACAGCATCTTGCTTTTCCATCTGAGCAGTTCTAATACAAGGGAGATACCCAGTTCCTTAGCCTCTGGGCTTCTCTGTTCACTTTGTGTGTATTTTGTTACCCTATCACCTTCTGTGTACATTATGTCATATCCCCCAGTTTGTCTGTGAGTCCATCTGTTTTGCATAACAGTTCAAACACCAGTACATTCCTGCAGACACTGGAGTGCATAACAGTTCTGACACCAGTACTTTCCTGCAGGCACTGGTGTGCATAACACATACATTTTGTGTCCTGGTACTTTTCACAAACTTATGTAGTAAAGAGGGTTTTATTGCAAGGTAGTTAACATCAGGGCCATACCTAGGGCATATTGAAGGAATTGATACCCCAATCGTCCATTTAATAGGTTTTACTCAAAACTTGGCCATCTGTACTGTATAGCGCATATTATTGTAAACCTAAAATTGCAGGTGGAGGGGTAAGATAGATTATGGGGAAGTGGGACAATGAATTTAGGGGTCCTTAGAGGAGCTGAGAAAGATGAAACTCTGCAGTGACAGTGGCAGGAAGGTAGGGATATTCGGCAGGAAGGATGAGCAAGAGAGGGGACAGAGGTGCAGTATGATAAGAGGGAGGACTGATTGGCAAGATGCAAAGCATTGTAGGGTATATGAAAACATATAAAGAATGCAAGGAGGGCATGACCTGAGTTAGAGAGTAGAGAGGGGACCATGAACTGAAGCAGAATCAATAAATAGTCCATCAACTGTAAGCTGTCACAATCTGATTTGTCTGTGATTCTGGTTCTGCAGTCTGTGGACCAGGTTTATCAAAGCTTGGAGAGTGATATATAGCAATGTGATAAAGTACAAACCAACCAGCTCCTAACTGCCATGTTTCAGGCTGTGTTTGAAAAATGACAGTTAGGAGCTGAGTTGCTGGTCATTTATCACTGTGCTATTTATCACTCTCCAAGGCTTGATAAATTATATTGATATTTGTCCCGATAACATTGATACAACTATCAATCAATTTCTGTAATAAACCAGAGGGGGAAAAAAAAATCATAGTTAGGAGAGTTGGGGTAAATTAATTAATTTATTTATTATTAATTTATTACCAGTTATTTATATAGCTCACACATAGGGGGTAATTCAGACCTGATCGCTCGCTAGCTGATTTTTGCAGTCCTGTGTTCGCATAGTCACCGCCCATAGGGGAGTGTATTTTAGCTGTGCAAGTGTGCGATCGCATGTGCAGCCGAGCGGTACAAAAAACTTTGTGCAGTCACTGAGTTGCCCAGGACTTACTCAGCCGCTGCGATCACTTTAGCCTGTCCGGGGCCGGAATTGATGTCAGACACCCGCCCTGCAAACGCTTGGACACGCCGGCGTTTTTCCAACCACTCCCTGAAAACGGTCAGTTACCACTCACAAGTGCCCTCTTCCTGTCAATCTCCTTGCGATCGGCTGTGTGAACGGATTCTACATAAAACCCATCGCACAGCAACGATCCACTTGTACCTGTGCGACGCACCTGCACATTGCGGTGCATACTCATGCGCAGTTCTTACCTGATTGCAGCGCTGCAAAAAACGCTAGCAAGCGATCAGGTCTGAATTACCCCCATAATCCGCAGCACTTTATAGAGAATATTTGGCCATTCAAATCAGTCCATGCCCCAGTGGAGCTTACAATCTATGGGGGTCATAGATTCCGAGTTGATAGCTAGCTGCCGTTGTTCGCAGCGCAGCGCTCAGGCTTAAAAATGGCAATTCTGCGCATGCGTATGGTGCGCACTGCGCACGCGCGTCATACTTTCACAAAAGCCAATTTCGTTTTCCACAAGCTCTAGCGACGCTTTACAGTCGCACTGCTGATCGTTGAGTGACTGACAGGAAGTGGGTGTTTCTGGGTGGTAACTGGCCGTTTTTGGAGAGCGTGCTGAAAAACGCAGGTGTGCCATATTAAAACGCAGGAATGGCTGAGTAAATGGGGGAGTGGCTGGCCGAACGCAGGGCGTGTTTGTGACGTCAAAACAGGAACTAAACAGACTGAAGTGATCGCTAGCTAGGAGTAAGTCTCGAGCTACTCTGAAACTGCACAATCTTTTTTTGTAGCAATGCTGCAATCCTTTCGTTCGCACTTCTTTTTTTTTGTATAATGGTTTTTATTAGTTTTGAACACAGACAAAGCCAAGAACAGTAGTGCAATATACAGGTGATATCCAAGAAAGTTGACTGAATAGAGTAACCAGCACAATTTACATAATGCAATAACTGTACAACAGGATATTCAGTTTACTAATCATGTACTACCGAATTCGGCGACGAACAGATATAGACCAAAGAAAGCAACAGATAGAGCAAGTAAGAAAGTAAAACAAGAAGAGAAAAAAAAAACGATACAGTGTGTCACGATCCGGGTATCTGGACGCCATTACCTGCCGTTTAGGTGTCTTCTGAGACTGGCCCAGCATTCCAAGTCCGGATCTCATCTGTGTCAACACTCTGCACATCCCTCCTGTCATTCTGAGACACTACCACAGCGGCGCCATGTTTGAATCCAACATGGCGTCTCCCGTCCTCCGCCGCCGTTACTGTGTTATTGTTGCAGGTTCTCAGAATCGTGTATCATGCCTGCCACGGCCTCTGCTGCCCTCCAAGTGTCTTAGCATATAACTGTCATCTGGCGTCTCCTGTCCTCTGCGGCCGGCGCCGCCATTATCATTATGTTTGCACATTTAATTTCAAACCAGTTTTCCCTCCAGGTTCCAGCATGGGCGCAGCCATGTTGGATTTGATCACATGCTCCAATTCCTCCAATCCACCGTCTCTGGAATCTGCATAATTGCCCAGCCAATGCCTGCATAGCAGCAGGTATAAGTATCCTGTGTCTGGGCCAGATAGATGTCAGTGCTTTGAATGTCATACCTTGTTCCAGTCTCTCTCTCCTGTGGCTTGTTTCTCCAGGTTCCAGTTCCTGTCTCCAGCATCCACAAAGAGACCCGCACCTGCTTTCCATCCTGCAGGTGCAGCCTGACTCTACAGCCTTCCGTGGCTGTCCAGTTTCCAGCTATCTACTATCTGCTTCCAAGCAGCCAGCTTTCAACTGATTCCAGCTTCTACCAAACACCGGTGCTGACCCAGCGGATCCTATCCTACCAGCAGTATCCACTACCACCGGTAATCAGCTATCAGCTATTCTGTTTCTACGCTCACTAGCATCTCACATCATTCACTCTGTGTTCATCACCTGGCTGGTTCCATCCAGCATCCATTCCGTGACTTTAGTACCTGGCTGATTCCATTCAGCATCCACCCTGTGTTTCATCACCTGGCTGATTCCACTCAGCATCCACTCCGTGTCTTACCACCTGGCTGGTTCCATCCAGCTGATACAGCAGCATACTCAAGTTACAGATTCACCTGCTACAACTACTGGCATGTTCCTCGGCTATTTCTACTACTACAACCAGGCCTGGTAAGGTGATTCCATCAAAGGACTTTTACATCTGTTCTAAACCTACCAGTGCTCTGAGAAACCTTCTATGGTTATGTGTTCCAGGAACTGTGTTATTTGCCACTGTCTTTGCTAAACCTTGAATACTGCTTGTTATCACACGGAGTCTGTTAATAAACTTTTATTTTGAATTTTAAACTGGTTGTCATGGTCACACCTTCGGGTAATCATTCTGCACTTACATGTCCAGGGGTCTGATTAAACCTCCCAGGTTTAATTTCATCTCAGCCCCTACAACTGAGGCTTCCTCCCGTCAGCCTAAACCCTCAGTTGTGACACAGTGACACAAATAGGGAGACATATAGACACGGGCCAGAATCTACTTATAGAAGTGTTCCTAAAACGGCATAGTAAAGCATAGATATAAAGTAGAATAAGAAATATTAAATGTAATCAGATTGTGGGGAATGCAATTGTGACAGCCTAAACCCTCAGTTGTGACAGTAAGCACTGACCATATGTATCCAGCCGGAGACCAGGATCAAGCGGCTAGACCTATGCAAGAACTGGCAGCCAGACTCGAACATCAGGAGGCTGCACAAGGTCACATCATCCGCTGTCTCCAGGATCTCTCTACTCGGCTGGATGGGATTCAGACGACCCTCCGTGGACCTGTCACGTCTGATGCGTCCACCACAGTGACTCCAGCTGTAACCCCACCCACCTTACCCATTTCCATTCCACGTCTTCATCTTCCAACGCCAGCAAAATTTGACGGATCTCCAAGGTTCTGCAGGGGATTTCTCAACCAATGCGAAATCCATTTTGAGCTTCAACCTGGCAACTTCCCCAGTGACCGTACCAGAGTTGCTTATATTATTTCTCTCCTCAGTGGCTCAGACCTTGATTGGGCATCACCGTTATGGGAAAAGTCTGATCCCCTGCTGTCCTCCTATACTGACTTTGTAGCATCATTCAGGCGCATCTTCGACGAGCCGGGCCGGGTTTCCTCTGCTTCATCTGATTCTCCGTCTACGCCAGGGAACACGTACTGTGGGACAGTATCTTATACAGTTCAAAATCCTGGCATCTGAACTGGCTTGGAACGACGAGGCCCTGTATGCTGCATTCTGGCATGGCTTGTCAGAACGCATTAAAGATGAGTTAGCTACCAGAGACTTGCCTTCTAAGTTGGATGAGCTAATTTCACTATGCACGAAGGTTGATCTACGGTTCAGAGAGAGAGCAACCGAGCGAGGAAGATCATCCGTTCCTAAATCTTCTGCTCCTCCTCCTCGTCAACCATCTCCATCCAAGGATGAGCCTATGCAAATTGGTTGTTCCCGTCTATCTCCCGCTGAGCGCCGAAGACGCCTCTCCGAGTCTCTATGTCTCTACTGTGCAGCTCCGTCGCACACTATCAACGCCTGTCCCAAACATTCGGGAAACTCCAGATCCTAGCTCGCCAAGGAGAGGGCCGGCTAGGAGTAATGATCTCCTCTCCATCTCCTCATGATTGTAACCTCCCAGTGTCGCTCCAAATTGCTCAACGTTACAGGAACGTCATTACCCTCCTTGATTCCGGAGCAGCTGGGAATTTCATAACCGAAGCTTATGTTAAACGGTGGTCCCTACCCACCGAGAGACTGTCCTCGTCCATCTCTTTGACTGCCGTGGATGGCAGCAAGATTTTTGACGCAGTCATTTCCTTAAGGACTCTTCCAGTTCGTCTGAGAGTGGGAGTTCTTCATTCTGAGTATATTTCTTTTCTAGTGATTCCAAGAGCCACACATCCAGTGGTTTTAGGCCTTCCATGGCTCCGTCTCCACAACCCATCGATTGACTGGACGACTACGCAAATACTGGCATGGGGTCCCTCCTGTGCTGAGACTTGTTTAGCCAAAGTTCTTCCTGTTTGTTCTTCCTTCCCCAGGTCATCTGATGTTCCACCTCCTCCATATCAAGACTTCACGGACGTGTTCAGTAAAGCCTCTGCTGATATCCTTCCTCCTCATAGAGAATGGGACTGCCCAATCGACCTCATTCCAGGGAAGGTTCCACCGCGAGGCCGAACTTATCTGTTGTCTCTTCCTGAGACACACTCCATGGAAGAGTACATCAAAGAGAACCTGGCGAAGGGTTTCATCCGACTATCTTCTTCTCCAGCCGGCGCAGGCTTCTTCTTCGTTAAGAAGAAAGACGGTGGTCTGCGTCCGTGCTTCGACTACAGAGGTCTGAACGACATTACCGTTAAGAACCGATACCCTTTACCCCTGATTACAGAACTCTTCGATAGAGTTAGTGGTGCAACCATTTTCACAAAGCTGGACTTGAGGGGTGCCTACAATCTCATCCGAATCCGTGAGGGTGACGAGTGGAAGACCGCCTTTAACACCCGTGACGGACATTATGAGTACCTCGTCATGCCCTTCGGATTGAGCAACGCTCCAGCAGTCTTCCAGCACTTCGTGAATGAGATCTTCAGGGACATCTTATACCGCCATGTTGTGGTTTATCTAGATGACATCCTCATCTTTGCTAATAATCTAGAAGATCATCGTTTCTGGATAAAGGAGATTCTTTCCCGTCTCCGTGTCAATCTCCTCTATTGTAAATTGGAGAAGTGTGTGTTTGAAGTTAAAACCATTCCGTTTCTAGGTTACATTGAGTCCGGTTCCGGACTAGAGATGGATCCTGAGAAACTCCAAGCAATCCAGAATTGGCCTATACCCTTAACCCTCAAAGGGGTCCAGAGGTTCTTAGGGTTCGCCAATTATTATAGAAAGTTTATACGAAACTTTTCCACCATTGTGGCGCCTATCACTGCATTAACCAAGAAAGGTGCTAATCCGTCCAAGTGGTCCGAAGAAGCTACGCAGGCCTTTCACCTTCTGAAGCAACGGTTCACCTCTGCACCAGTTCTGAAACAGCCCGACACCGACTCTCCTTTTATCTTAGAGGTAGATGCCTCCTCCGTTGGAGTAGGAGCGGTATTATCCCAGAGGGCCAAAGATGGACATCTACATCCTTGCAGTTTCTTCTCCCGGAAGTTCTCCCCAGCTGAGCGCAACTATGCCATTGGCGATCAGGAGTTGCTAGCCATCAAGCTCGCTCTGGAGGAGTGGAGATACCTGTTGGAGGGAGCTTCTCATTCAATCACCATACTTACCGACCACAAAAATCCTTAATATCTCAAAGGCGCACAATGTCTGAACCCTCGTCAGGCAAGATGGGCACTTTACTTCTCTAGGTTTGACTTTAAACTCCAGTTCTGTCCGGGTTCTCAGAATCGTAAGGCCGATGCCCTTTCCCGCTCATGGGAGCAAGAAAATGAGTCCGAGTCTGCAGACAAGCATCCTATTATTAATCCGTTGGCATTCTCCACGGTAGGGATGGACTCTACGCCCCCACCAGGGAAAAGTTTTGTTAAGCCAGTTCTAAGGAAGAAGCTCATGCATTGGGCCCATGCTTCCCGTTTTGCTGGACATACAGGCATTCAGAAAACCCTTGAATTTATTTCTAGATCCTACTGGTGGCCAACTCTGAAGAAGGACGTTATGGAATTTATTGCCTCCTGCCCAAAGTGTGCCCAACACAAAGTCTCCCGCCAGTCGCCTGCGGGGCAACTGGTTCCATTATCTGTTCCCCATCGACCATGGACCCATTTGTCGATGGACTTTGTTACTGATCTACCTATCTGCAACAAGTTTAATACCATCTGGGTGGTAGTTGACCGGTTCACCAAGATGGCACATTTCATCCCTCTCACCGGTCTTCCATCAGCTTCCAAGTTGGCTCAAGTGTTTATACAAGAGATCTTCCGTCTTCACGGTCTTCCTGAATTTATCATCTCGGATCGTGGAGTACAATTTGTAGCCAAATTTTGGCGAAGTTTGTGTCAAGCCCTCCAAGTCAAGTTAAAGTTTTCCACAGCTTACCATCCTCAGACCAATGGTCAAACCGAGAGGGTGAATCAGGACTTGGAGGCCTTCCTCCGTATATATGTGTCTTCCTCTCAAGATGACTGGGTTCAACTCCTTCCTTTGGCCGAGTTCAGCCACAACAATCAATACCATTCCTCATCTTCTTCGACACCATTCTTCATTAATTATGGATTCCACCCTAAAGTCCCAGAATTTCAACCGCTTCCCGCAACTTCTGTTCCAGCAGTGGATGTCACCTTGCGTCAGTTTTCAAATAACTGGAAGAACGTCCGCGCAGCCCTGCTTAAAGCCTCATCCAGGTATAAGAAGTTTGCCGATAGGAAGCGTAGAGCGGTTCCTGCTCTCAAGGTGGGTGATCGTGTGTGGTTGTCCACGAAGAATTTGAGGTTGAGAGTTCCCAGTATGAAATTTGCACCTCGCTACATCGGTCCCTTCAAGATTGAACAAGTCATCAATCCTGTTGCCTACAGATTACAGTTACCACCCTTCTTGAAAATACCCAGGACATTTCATGTTTCCCTGTTGAAACCGCTGATCCTGAATCGGTTTCATTCCGCACTTCCTCCAGCTCCCAAAGTTCAGACTCAACGGGGAGTCGAGTACGAGGTGGCCAAGATTTTGGATTCACGTTTCCGGTCAGTTACAGTATCTCATTGACTGGAAGGGCTATGGTCCTGAAGAACGCTCTTGGACCAATGCCTCAGACGTCCATGCTCCTGCCTTGGTCCGAAATTTCCACTAAAAGTTTCCTTTAAAGCCTAAGAAGTGTCCTGGGGCCACTCCTAAAGGGGGGGGGGTGCTGTCACTATCCGGGTATCTGGACGCCATTACCTGCCGTTTAGGTGTCTTCTGAGACTGGCCCAGCGTTCCAAGTCCGGATCTCATCTGTGTCAACACTCTGCACATCCCTCCTGTCATTCTGAGACACTACCACAGCGGCGCCATGTTTGAATCCAACATGGCGTCTCCCGTCCTCCGCCGCCGTTACTGTGTTATTGTTGCAGGTTCTCAGAATCGTGTATCATGCCTGCCGCGGCCTCTGCTGCCCTCCAAGTGTCTCAGCATATAACTGTCATCTGGCATCTCCTGTCCTCCGCGGCCGGCGCCGCCATTATCATTATGTTTGCACATTTAATTTCAAACCAGTTTTCCCTCCAGGTTCCAGCATGGGCGCAGCCATGTTGGATTTGATCACATGCTCCAATTCCTCCAATCCACCGTCTCTGGAATCTGCATAATTGCCCAGCCAATGCCTGCATAGCAGCAGGTATAAGTATCCTGTGTCTGGGCCAGATAGATGTCAGTGCTTTGAATGTCATACCTTGTTCCAGTCTCTCTCTCCTGTGGCTTGTTTCTCCAGGTTCCAGTTCCTGTCTCCAGCATCCACAAAGAGACCCGCACCTGCTTTCCATCCTGCAGGTGCAGCCTGACTCTACAGCCTTCCGTGGCTGTCCAGTTTCCAGCTATCTACTATCTGCTTCCAAGCAGCCAGCTTTCAACTGATTCCAGCTTCTACCAAACACCGGTGCTGATCCAGCGGATCCTATCTTACCAGCAGTATCCACTACCACCGGTAATCAGCTATCAGCTATTCTGTTTCTACGCTCACTAGCATCTCACATCATTCACTCTGTGTTCATCACCTGGCTGGTTCCATCCAGCATCCATTCCGTGACTTTAGTACCTGGCTGATTCCATTCAGCATCCACCCTGTGTTTCATCACCTGGCTGATTCCACTCAGCATCCACTCCGTGTCTTACCACCTGGCTGGTTCCATCCAGCTGATACAGCAGCATACTCAAGTTACAGATTCACCTGCTACAACTACTGGCATGTTCCTCGGCTATTTCTACTACTACAACCAGGCCTGGTAAGGTGATTCCATCAAAGGACTTTTACATCTGTTCTAAACCTACCAGTGCTCTGAGAAACCTTCTATGGTTATGTGTTCCAGGAACTGTGTTATTTGCCACTGTCTTTGCTAAACCTTGAATACTGCTTGTTATCACACGGAGTCTGTTAATAAACTTTTATTTTGAATTTTAAACTGGTTGTCATGGTCACACCTTCGGGTAATCATTCTGCACTTACATGTCCAGGGGTCTGATTAAACCTCCCAGGTTTAATTTCATCTCAGCCCCTACAACTGAGGCTTCCTCCCGTCAGCCTAAACCCTCAGTTGTGACACAGTGACACAAATAGGGAGACATATAGACACGGGCCAGAATCTACTTATAGAAGTGTTCCTAAAACGGCATAGTAAAGCATAGATATAAAGTAGAATAAGAAATATTAAATGTAATCAGATTGTGGGGAATGCAATTGTGACAGATCTGTAGAACCAGTAATAGCCATAGGTTGTCCTCCCCGCTCCTGAAATTCCTTCCATTTCAACCAATTTTTCCACACCGAGGGAGGCAATATCGAATATATACCTCCTGCTTTTTCAAATAAAAAATGCTTATGGGTATTATTGACAATAACTTGGATGGTGGCTATAGTCTGTGACTTCCACAGATGTCCAATTGCCGCCTTGGTGGATATGAGGACGTGGCCAGCTACATATCTGTCACACTGCAGTAGTTCAAATGGTGAATAATGAAATAAAGCAAACATAGGGTTCATTGGCACTTCCACCCCCAACACCTCTCGGATAAAAGAAAACACTTCGGTCCACAGTGGTCTTAGAGCCGGGCAGTCCCAAAAAATGTGCAAAATATTACCCACATGGCCGCAATTTCTCCAGCATAGCCGGGAGACCAAGGGCCAAATGCTATGAAGCCAATGCGGAGTAAAGTACGCTCTTTGGCATAATTTAAAGTACATTTCAGAATGTTGGAGGCATTTCGAAATCTTAAAGCACGTTGAGGAAATGGAGTCCCACTCTTCCTCTCGCAGAACAATAGAGAGGTCTCTTTCCCATTTCAGCTGTGAGGAAGTCTTACCCTGTTTAGACAGAAGAATAATGTACTGACACCATTTAGAAATTCCACCGCAATGCTCAGGGGAAGACATTCTAATACGTAAAGAAGCAGGAAGGGGGACAGGACCCACAGACCCCCCGGCACAGGACTGAAACCAATGTCGTATCTACAAATATTTAAAGAAGTCCTGCTTTGAAATACCTGAATGACTTTGTAGTCCAGAGAAGGGCACCAAACCTCCCTCCGAGCATAGATCCCTCAAATGCACAATCCCAGCATCCATCCAAGCATCCAACACAAGATTAGGTATGATACGAGCGATAGTTCCAATATGCAGATCGGCTGACGGCAACTAAATAGTCGAGTCAGATGCAACAACCGCCTGCCAAAGCTTCAAGGTGCATCTAACCGCTTCCCCCGGGCCCTGCCATTTTGGGACGCTATGGGCGGCCAACAAAAAAGATCTCTCATGTCTATCGGATCCAAAAAGGACCGTTCAATGAGGACTCATGGTTTGGGATTGTGCGTATTGAACCAATCTCGAGCCTGACTGAGAAGGCAGGCGGAATGGTACACCTCTAAATTAGGGTAGGCCACACCTCCGACAGTCTTAGGTAACATCAAAACCTGTCTAGCAATACGGGGCCTAGACCCCTTCCATACATATTGGGAAGTGATCTTGTTAGCCCTTATGGCAAGAGGTTTGGGGAAGTTACGAGGGATAGCCCGGAACAGGTATAGAAGTTTATGGGGTAAAATCATCTTAGTCGCGGAGATGCGTCCAAGGGACCATTCTTTAATTAGTTTTTCAAAGGCGCTTAAAAGGGGAAAATAATTACAGTCATACAAGTCTCTGTCTAAGGAGAGATGAATACCCAAGTACTTGATAGTTCTCTCTTGCCAAGCGTATCGATATCTGTCTTTAAACAAGGTCACAGTGCACGGTGGAGTGTGTAGCGGTAGAGCTTCGGTTTTGGAAGTATTTAACTTGTAATAGGAAATTCTGGAATACCAATCCAGGATAATTGGAGAGCGGGCAGAGAGGTGTCAGGGTGGGTTAAACAAAGTAAAATGTTGTCAGCGAATAAACTGATCTTGTGAGTCAGACCTCCTATCTCTGGACCTGCAACTGTCGGTTCAGACCTAATGGCTTTGGCTAAGGGTTCGATAGCTAAGGCGAATATGAGGGGCGACAAGGGGCAACCCTGTCTAGTGCCGTCCGAAATATCGAAGTCCCCTGACAAACAACCATTGACAAACACCCTTGCAGAAGGGGCAGAGTATAAAGCAAAAATAGAGTCCAAAAACCTCCCAACGAACCCAAATTTATCCAGAACAGCTCTCAAATATCCCTAGTGTAGTCTGTCAAACGCCTTTTCGGCGTCCAGGGAAAGTATGAGAAGCGGCGTTTTATGTACATCACAATATTCCAGAATGTTATATACTCTCCGAGTGTTGTCCGGGGCCTGCCTGCCCGGGACAAAGCCAACCTGGTCAGCAGCTATGAGAGAAAGGACCAGTGGGGAAAGGCGATTGGCGATAAGCTTTGCAAAGAGCTTAACATCTGTGTTCAACAGAGCTATGGGATGATAGTATTGGATGGATGTGGGGGGTTTACCAGGTTTAGGAATAGCAACTATTTGTGCCTCAAGCATTTCTCTCGGAAACCTCCCCACAACCGATGCCACATTGAAAACAGACAACAGTGCAGGGGCCAAATCAGCCTTATATGATTTATAAAAAATTGGAGGGGAAGCCATCAGGGCCAGGGGCCTTGTCTCTCGGGAGATCAATAATGGCTGCTTCTAGTTCTTTTATTGTCCAAGGGGAGCCAAGGGACAGGCAGGTCGCGGAGTCCAGCGTCGGGAGGGAGATCTCCTTCAAGAAGGACTGAATGTCAGCTGCTCTGGGTTGGGGAGTAGTCTGGTCTGATTTTAAACCGTAGAGTCGAGAGTAATACTCTGCAAAGGTGTTAGCAATATCATAAGGGTCAGACACTCTAGATCCCGTGGAGGAGCAAACATAGTGAATCCTAGCTCTAGCTCGCCTACCCCGTAACTTCCGAGCCAAGAGGCGTCCCACCTTATTACCAAGTACATAAAACCTCTGGTTCAGACGGGCAATGTTACGTTGCACATCCCGAAGGGAGAAAACATTAACCTTTTCCCTAGCAGCTAGCAGAAGTTTGAAAGTAGATCTATTGAAAGGGTCAGCTTTATGCAGCAATTCAAATCTGGCAGCCTCACTTTCAGCTAACAAGCGCTCAGCATATTGAGAGCGTTTAAGTCTGGAAGCTGTTTGAATGGCAGAACCTCGAATTACTGCCTTAAAGGAGCACCAATTATTAAAAATCGAGGTATCTTCCGGCTTATTTGTCTCTAGGTATAGCTGTACAGAACGTCATATGGTGAGAAATGCGTCGGGGTGGTTAAGTAAAACTTCCCCAGTCTCCAGGGCCCTGGGGAGAGTTTACAGGCCTCCAGTTCCCATACTACCAATAATGGGGAATGGTCAGACCAAGTCATCGGTAATATAGTAATTTCACGAATGGCCATCAGAGTCTCTTTATTAGTCAAGGCAAGATCTATCCTAGAATACGAGGAGTGAACATGCGAGTAGAAAGAGTAGTCCCGCATAGTGGGATGTTTAGTTCTCCATGCGTCATAAAGATCGTATTCACCCAGCAACTGGCGAAGGCCAGTCCTCCCATCCTGAGTGTTCCGATTCCCAGACAGGTTACTCCTAGTAGCACGAGATCTATCTAGTAGAGGATCCACAACTAAATTGAAATCCCCAAAATCATAACAGCCCCCTTAGTGTGCTTTTATATTAAGGAACATAGTTTATTACAAAACGTAAGCTGACCAGAATTCGGGGCAAACATGATACCAAAGTGACCATAACGTTTTCCAGTAACCCTATTAATGAGATACCGACCCTCAGGGTCTACGATTTGAGACTCTAGTGTGAAAGAGCAGTTCAGGGAAAAGAGTATCGCTACCCCAGCCTTTTTTGTAGGACCATTAGCCATATAGCATGTAGGGAAATGGTTATCATGAAATCTAGGGGGGTCCAATTTCCTAAAATGGGTTTCTTGAATTGCCACCACGTTCGCCTTCATTTTATAAAAGGAGGACAGAGCCAATTTCTGTTTCTGTGGGGAGTTCAATCCTTTAACATTTAGTGAGACTATCCTGACCATAACAAATTAAACAGGGAGCGAAATAGCCGCTGAAACCAACAGATGCGGTCAGAAAAAATACCGTAACTTGAACATAGCACCACAGTAGAAACAAAACCCTGGGGGAGACAAGACACATAAGGGGAACTCACAGGGGCAGAAAAAAAGAGAAGCAAGAGAGAAGGAAACGAAACAGACCCCATAGAGATACGGAGCCATAGTAAGACGCCAAAATATCCAGCGTCTCACACTACAGAATAGAGAGGTTAGTGTATCTCGGTATTTATAAACTCACGTGACATACAAAACATACAATATATAAGTGCAGGACTACAGAGACATATAATCTTAAACAAAACTTCGAGATCTAGGGTACATAGGTTAACCAAAAGACAACAGGAAAAAGATAATCAGAATGAGGCATAAAACTAAGTCATGACTCTTAAAACTAGAACTCTAAACTACTCATATATGAGCAAACTTAAGAAAAGGATCATCAAAAAATAGTCTCAATGGTAGTAATCAGCATATATAATAACTATAGCAGTCTCTGCAGTAAACATCCTGTACATGAAATGGCCTCCAAACGATGGTCGCTCATGACAAGTAGGAGTTACAGAGGTATAACTCTACTTCTCGACCGTCGACCAGTCCTACTGAAGTCGGCGGTCAGGAGAGCCAGACCCACGATCTCCCCCTAGATTCCATTTACGAAGAAGCTTCATACCATCGTCCACCAAAGAGATAGCAATAGTGGAGCCATCTCTGGAAATCAACAGACAAGTGGGGAAGCCCCATCTATAGAGAATGCCAGCCTTCCGAAGAGCAGTAGTAACAGGCTGGAAAGAGCGTCTTTTGTTAAAAGTGTACTGCGACAAGTCTCCAAATAATTGAAGTTGGCGCAATGCCTCTGCTGAGTCAGAAGAAGGTCGAGCCGCTTTGAGCAGGGATTCTTTAATATGGGAGAAGTGAACTCGCATCAGAGCATCCCTAGACGATCCCTCTGGAGCACTATGGGCCTTCGGGATCCGATGAATATGGTCTATAAACAGATCCGAGGAACTGGCAGATGGTAGCAATTTCTTGAAGATCTCTATAGTGTAATCATGAAGACTGCTATTGGAAAACGAATCGGGGACCCCTCTGAGTTTAAGGTTGTTTCTGCGCGAGCGATCTTCCAAATCCGCTACTTTATCGCGCAGGGCAGTCACATCACCCTCGAGGGTATCATGGGAGTCAATGAGTGAATTATGCGAGCCCACTACTTCACCCATCTTTGTTTCCAGCTGGGCTGTCCTCTCGCCCAATTCGTCAATGGAGCTCTGGCAGGATTTCAACATGGCTCTGAACTCAGATGTAACTTCGTCTTTAAACTGATGTAGCAAAAGCTTCATACTGCCCACTCTCCAAGCTTCACTATCCTCAAGACGCGGTGGAGAGGGTGGGTCAATGGAAGGGGAAGCAGGAGCCAGAGGAGAGGGCAGCATATTCTGGGGTGACAAGACAGCCACAGGAGCTCCAGCCTCTTGAGACCTATTACGAAAGGGAGAAGGCTTAAAAAAGGCGACTTGAGAGACCGGTTTGGAGGCTTTATGCTTCTTCGGAGGCATGACTCCAGACTTCCCAGAGAAGCACCTTTTACAGTAGAAAGGGGGTACAATGGGCCTCAATCCAACAGAATAACAACCATGCCACGTGTAGGTATGTATCGGCTAGAGTAATTGCGGGGAGGCACTAGGAGATCATAATACAAGAAGGGTCACATATCAGCACAGCAGTGACAAGGCCAATTCTCGAGGGCAGACAGGAATCATCCCCATCAAAAGGGCCTCAAACACGGGAAGCAGCCTATCCCCGCACCCATTGTTTTAGACACTCAATGTAAAGCGACAGCTGCACAGGGCCCAGTGGTAAATGACGCTGTATACAGGGTCAGAATTGTAGTCCACGGCTGAAGGGCCCCTTCCCTGCTTTCAAATAATATGTGCCAGATAATATGTGCTAGGGAGCAAGGGGAGGTCTGACTAAGTAACCCAGGTGGAGCTGGGTGTATAAAGCAGTCCCAGGGGAGACTAAGAGCTAGCCCCAGAGCAAGCACAGAAGAGGAGGATTGGCACTGCTTCCAACCCAGTGTCTCAGTCAGGACTGCTAATGATGGCTGCCTGCATACAACAAGTGCCAGGCTACAGAGGACAGTGATGCAGCCGGTAAACTGGGCCAGGGGAGCGGCTCACCTTATCAGGAGGGGGAGACCCCCGCACCAAGAATCCGCCGCATCCCCCCGACTCCCGAGATCCAAGATGGCCACCGCCGCCAGAGCTCCTGACCGCCCGCTCCGGTGTCCAGCCGGCCCCTGCTCCTTCCTGTAGTGCCGCTGATCCCAGCGACACAGGCGAGACAGTCCAGCCGCGGAAGTCTAGAACGAAGGTCCCCGTCAGGTGCTCAGGTATTCACTACGCGACTGGCGGCGCCGGCCGCAAATCGAGGCCCCGGCTTCTAAGTGGTGGGCAGGCCGCAACCCGCAGGAGCCAGAATAACGGCCCCCCGATTCCGCAGCGCTAGCCCATCACTGAGAGGACACACTTCCACTACTGGGGCTAATAATATAGGGTATCTGAGGCACGGGGGGGGGGGGGACAAAGAAAATATCCCCTCTATAGCAACGGAGCTCACTGCTCGTGCTGCTGCTCAGTTCAGCCTCCAGGCCACGCCCCTTGTTTGCACTTCTGCTAAGCTAAGATACACTCCCAGAGGGAGGTGGCTTAGCGTTTGCACTGCTGCTAAAAGCAGCTAGCGAGCGAACAACTCGGAATGAGGGCCTATATTCCCTACTACATGTACACGCACACACATTCACGCTAGGGTTAAAAAAAAAATTGGCGAGAGCAAATTAACCTACCGGTATATTTTTGGATTGTGGGGGGAAACCAGAGTACCCAGCGGAAACCCATGCAAGCACAGGGAAAATATACAAACTCCACACTGTTAGGACCATGGTGGGAATCAACCCATGACTTCAGTGAGGTGAGGCAGTAACGCGAACCATTATACCATCTGTGCGCCCCAAAAGTATGTAAATCACTTGATTAATAAAGCAGCCCTCTAGGTCCAGGATGTTTTTGTCTAGTGCATACTGGGGTATAGTATGGAAGGTAGATAGTGTCTAGGTCGACCACTATTGGTCGACCGCAACTAGGTCGAAACGGTCTTTAGGTCGACATGAGATTTAGGTGTCGTTTTCTTGGTAGAGTAACCGGGAACCCCAATTAGTGTACCGTGTCCCCTCGCATGGGTCGCTTTGCTCGCCATGCTTCGGGCAAGGTACCTCATTCCACTACCACTTCGCTCGGCACAGATTACTGTTCCAATCGTAGTCCACGAGGATCGTTAAGTATGAAAAGGTTCAAAAAAAGACAAAAATTGTGAAAACTCATGTCGACCTTTTAACCTGTCGACCTAGACCTTGTTGCACCCAGAGTGAATGTTTTCATTGTCACCCCCTTCCCCATTCAAAAAAGACACATTGCGTGCCATAGGCGTAAAAAATATATGAGCATGACTTAATGGGGAAGGGGTGTGACCACAGAATAGTACCAATTCACATTACACCGCAAGTAGTGTCCGTCAGTCACATTACACCAAACAGTAGTAACCCTTATACACATTATACCATGTTAGAGCCCCTTAAACGAATTACACCACAGTTGAGCAGAGCTAATTATTCACATTGCGACAGGTAGAGGCCCTTATACACGTTAAGCCAGGTAGAGCCACTCTTATGCATGTTATGCTAGGTAGAGCCCCTTACACATGTTACACCAGGTAGAGCCCCTTTTATACACATTATGCCAGGTGGAGCTCCTTATACACATTACTGCCAGGTAGAACCTCTTACACACATTACGCCATGTGGAGCCTCTTATACATGTTATGCCAGGTATAGCCCCTTTCATACATGTTACACCAGATAGAGCAAGTATCGGGAAATGGCCAGCCCTCGGGTCGCAGCACCCCAGGTGCCCGCAATGTGAGCCTGCACCTAAAACCACCACTGAGCCTAACTTATCCTTGCTGTCCCTCATTTTGTTGACCTTTTTATTGCCTCCATTATTATAGTGACTATGAGTGAAGCTGGTGTGAATACTAACCAATTCAGGGGTCACTACCAGTACAAATAAGGCATTGGCAAAATGTTATATTGTTACAAGCATCTATGTATACTGCTCAGAGGTCCTTGGATTGACTTTTGTGAAACATTATTGACGAATATCTTGCTATGGCAAGACATCAAGCCTCCTGATAAACAAAAGAAAAGTTTGCAAAAGTATATGATGAACAAACTTACTTTAATCTAGAGAAAAATGACTACTACCTAGCAACACCTGACACCATTCCCACATAAATGTATTACTAGGTCTGTCATTTTCTCTGGAAATATATCTAGTGAATATAATTCCTGTATTCTCTTCAGGGCCGTCTTTTCATATGGGCTCAATAGGCACTTGCCCAAGAGCCC
Organism: Pseudophryne corroboree; assembly: GCF_028390025.1. Taxonomy (NCBI): domain Eukaryota; kingdom Metazoa; phylum Chordata; class Amphibia; order Anura; family Myobatrachidae; genus Pseudophryne; species Pseudophryne corroboree. Next base: position 540,363,872 of record NC_086449.1, read on the forward strand.
CAGGCAGTATAAGGGCACAAGGCTGATAGCTGAGGGTCCCCTTTTTCTAAGGTTACCAGATTTTTGAAAAACGGCACTGGGGAAACGGAGAAAACCGACTTTAAAGCAGTGGCCCCCATCTAAGCCTGTTAATTGCTCTTCCCAGCCAGATATCTCGGGTTCTGTCTGACTTAGAGTTTTTTTGAGGGTATACTCCAAAAGCAGGGACTCTCCCCCTTTGGCGGACACTGGCAGCTTGTTACTAACATGCCCAGAACCAGAGATATCAACCTCCAAGCAGCTGGTCCCTGCTCCAGCTCCACACGCCTAATATGCAGTTTTATATTTTTGTTGCTGGATTGCTCTGGCTCCTGAACTCTGATCCCCAAGTCCCCAGAACCTCCTGAAAGGTGGGACTCTCTAGTTTGTTTTTTTATCCCATTCAAATCTAATAAATTTATTTCTAGGAAAATGAGATATCTGCAGTCAAGCAAGCTGCCCTCCCACCAGACAATTATGAATATTAAGCCCACTCCACTATCCACCCCTCCCCTACGTGTTAAACACCCCCTACCACCCTGGTAGTAATGTACCCTGGCCCCTTTATTCAGCCCAATGCCCCCTTTTACAGTTTAGTGTTCTCCCTCCTGCCTCATCTGTGCAGTAAAGGAGTAATTAGGAGAGATTACTGCTCCAGGTCCTATATACGGAGCAGAATATAGAACACCCTCTAACACCCACGGGACATTAAAGCTGCCACTGATAGCACCCCACATCCCTACCGCTGGAGGATGGGTAGAAGCCCCAATGCTTTATTGTTTCCAAGGACCTACACTACTGTTAAGACGGCCCTGACTGTCTTCACATTGCTAAGCAAGGAACCAGAAGAGACTTTAGACCACAATGCCTAAGGAATCAAAAGGCTGCTCCATTTCTCGGTGCAGCTTGAGCAACAAGGATATCGAGTTATAGAACAGAAGATAGTTTACAGAGATAGTTAATTCTTTTTTTTTTTGTCTGTTCAAGTTCAAAATTGTGTCATTATGTACCTTGCTTTTGTCAATATTACAATAAGCTTGCAGCAGTAGTTTCAAGAAATTTCTGATATTTGCAGCGCAAGGATTTATCTTTCCTTTTCCCTTATCAAACTGCAAGCCAGATGCACATGATAGTGAGTGGCAGGGAAGTGTATAGTACTTTTTGCGTCTCTTCCTGGTGCAGCATTGTGTTGTGAGTTTTGCTGTCTAACCCACCAACTTTTCTATGTGTCAATCCTATAGGGGGGTACTCACGGAGCGATAAGCTAAGCAATCTGACTAGTTTGCTTAGATTTTAAGCATTATCTGTCCGTGTGTACTCCCCACAGCGATAGCAATGCGTGGCCCCGCGTGTCGTTACCGCTGGTGCTAGATTGGCCTGTTTGCAGGCTCAATCTAGCAGGTCGCTCATTTCACCCGTCCTCCCTCCCCCCCTGCACGCTCAGCACACATCGCGCTGTGCTGAGTGGGGGGAGAGATGTGTGCTGAGTGGTTCGCTCAGCACACCTCTCCCCACACCTGCCCGTGAATATGGCCCTTATTTCCACTGAACAAAGCAAGTTTGCAGTTCATATATTATTGTATGAGTAACACCTAAGTGCAACACAGAGCAAGCACATGTTGCTTTACTTTTCTGATCCCAATCTATGCCTATGTGCTTGATTCATGTTTGTATATAAAGCAAAAAAAGCAAGTGACTTTGTGTCGGGAACAAACCATGTTGCCATGCAAGGGGAGTAAATCTATACATTTAATCGGCTAAGCAATTATATTGTGAGAGCAATTACTCCAAAATGACAACACCCATTTTGATGGTTCAGGTGTCATTCAATAAGGTGTGAGATGTAGATGTGCAATAAGGTCACAGAAATTTGGTAAGTGGTCAGGTTGTTTAGAAATAAAGCGTCATAGTCGAGAATTCCCCCCCCCCCCCCAAAAAAAAGCTCTTAGTGGGAGCCGCATACTTTTTTTATTTTTTTGCTTGATTTTGAGCAACAGTTGACTAATACATTTGTATTGTTTCTGTGTAAGGTAAATACTGGCTGTTTTTGCATGTAGCCCACAGTTTGAACAAACCCCACACAAATCTAAATCTCTGCATGTTACATCTGCCCCACCAGCAGTGAAACATGGATTTGCCCAGTTGCTTTCTTTTTAGCTTTACTTACTAACATGAATAAGGCCCTATATCTCCTTTTCTTGCCCAATGTGAAGCAGCATTTTACTGATCATTGGGCCTAATTCAAGGTTAATCGCAAAAGCAAAATCTTCCTCTAATGGGCAAAACCATGTGTACTGCAGGTGGGGCAGATATAACGTGCAGAGAGAGTTAGATTTGGGTGGGGTGTATTCAAACTGAAATCTAAATTGTAGTGTCAAAAAGCAGCTAGTATTTACTCTGCACAGAAACAATACAGTATACTACCCCACCCAAATCCAACTCTCTCTGCACATGTTATATCTGCCCCCACCCCCACCCCCCCCCCCACCCCCCACCACCTGCAGTGCACATGGTTTTGCCCATTAGAGGAAGATTTTGCTTTTGCAATAAACCTTGAATTAGTTCCATTGTTAGCTATTCTAATGAACATTTACCAATGACATTCTCCCATAAGTATTGTCTGTAAGTTGTAGACCTTTGTATTTTTCCATATATGGGAATTGGCAATGGTAAGTAGTAATAAAAATGATTTTTGGGGGAATTTAAAGTGTTTTCCTCATTACTGGATTGTTAATGTGTTATTTCCATGGTAACAATGACAATTCTGAAAATGCTTGGCTAGATTTACTTCTGTAAAGTGTCCAAAAAAACTGCTTTATGAGGCAACATCAGGTTCGTGTTTAAATACCAGACAATGGGAGGAAAAAATGTTCTGTTGAAAAACTAACTCTGCTAGGCTGAATCAAGTGTCAAAAAAGACTCAATATGCTCTGAGACTCTGCAGTAATTGTTCTGCAAGAACACCCACGCAACCGGAATAGACCTGAAAAAGCTAAATTACATTAGTGAGTCACTGGATATTCCTACGTGTATTCCCACTGAAATGTTTTCCAGCCAAGATACATTACATATTATGGAGGAAATGTACAGTATTTCCAACTAATTTCCAAGAAAGACAAAAAGCGCACCTTGCTTTGACAGCCGTTAACTATAAATAAAACTTGTGCAGGAAAATCACTGCTGCATCGGCTTAAATATTGTTCCAGACTTATTCTAAAGGTCAGAACAGCCTGGATGGATGATGAGTTTTATGTTTATTAAGAGTAATTAGCAATAATTATCCAATTATCCTTCATCAAACTGTCATTTTGTTAAGTATTTCTCTTATATGAGAATTTTTATATACTTTATTTTTAAATATGCTTTTTGTGTAATGTATTTAAATGCTCATCAAAAGTAAGCACAAGAAAATATGTCAAAAGTCTTGTCTGTTAACAACATTACTTTCACTATGTAAAACGCAGCTGTCTGTTGGTTTGCCTGTTGCAATAATTTGGCGTGGGTAGTATTCATGACATTGTATGTCCAGACATAGCTGGTTTAAGATGGAGCCACAAAATTAAGGATGGAGCCCCAACATATGCAAAAAGCAGTGGTTCTGACTTCTGAGCAGTGGTCCATAATTATAGAATAAGAATAGACACTTAGAATTATTGCCTGTGTGCATCTGAAGTGGTACTGTGCAGTTATATATAATAAGAGCAAAGCACAAACTGTGCAGTAGGCAAAAATTGGAACTTGCCTACAGAACTGTGAAAAAAAGCCAGTATACAAATATAAATAGAAAGAAAAAGAAAACAAGCCAAACAACACAAATGAGTGTATTCATTAGAGATGAGCGCCGGAAATTTTTCGGGTTTTGAGTTTTGGTTTTGGGTTCGGTTCCGCGGCCGTGTTTTGGGTTCGACCGCGTTTTGGCAAAACCTCACCGAATTTTTTTTGTCGGATTCGGGTGTGTTTTGGATTCGGGTGTTTTTTTCAAAAAACCCTAAAAAACAGCTTAAATCATAGAATTTGTGGGTCATTTTGATCCCAAAGTATTATTAACCTCAAAAACCATAATTTCCACTCATTTTCAGTCTATTCTGAATACCTCACACCTCACAATATTATTTTTAGTCCTAAAATTTGCACCGAGGTCGCTGTGTGAGTAAGATAAGCGACCCTAGTGGCCGACACAAACACCGGGCCCATCTAGGAGTGGCACTGCAGTGTCACGCAGGATGTCCCTTCCAAAAAACCCTCCCCAAACAGCACATGACGCAAAGAAAAAAAGAGGCGCAATGAGGTAGCTGACTGTGTGAGTAAGATAAGCGACCCTAGTGGCCGACACAAACACCGGGCCCATCTAGGAGTGGCACTGCAGTGTCACGCAGGATGTCCCTTCCAAAAAACCCTCCCCAAACAGCACATGACGCAAAGAAAAAAAGAGGCGCAATGAGGTAGCTGACTGTGTGAGTAAGATAAGCGACCCTAGTGGCCGACACAAACACCGGGCCCATCTAGGAGTGGCACTGCAGTGTCACGCAGGATGTCCCTTCCAAAAAACCCTCCCCAAACAGCACATGACGCAAAGAAAAAAAGAGGCGCAATGAGGTAGCTGACTGTGTGAGTAAGATAAGCGACCCTAGTGGCCGACACAAACACCGGGCCCATCTAGGAGTGGCACTGCAGTGTCACGCAGGATGTCCCTTCCAAAAAACCCTCCCCAAACAGCACATGACGCAAAGAAAAAAAGAGGCGCAATGAGGTAGCTGTGTGAGTAAGATAAGCGACCCTAGTGGCCGACACAAACACCGGGCCCATCTAGGAGTGGCACTGCAGTGTCACGCAGGATGTCCCTTCCAAAAAACCCTCCCCAAACAGCACATGACGCAAAGAAAAAAAGAGGCGCAATGAGGTAGCTGACTGTGTGAGTAAGATAAGCGACCCTAGTGGCCGACACAAACACCGGGCCCATCTAGGAGTGGCACTGCAGTGTCACGCAGGATGGCCCTTCCAAAAAACCCTCCCCAAACAGCACATGACGCAAAGAAAAATAAAAGAAAAAAGAGGTGCAAGATGGAATTGTCCTTGGGCCCTCCCACCCACCCTTATGTTGTATAAACAAAACAGGACATGCACACTTTAACCAACCCATCATTTCAGTGACAGGGTCTGCCACACGACTGTGACTGATATGACGGGTTGGTTTGGACCCCCCCAAAAAAAGAAGCAATTAATCTCTCCTTGCACAAACTGGCTCTACAGAGGCAAGATGTCCACCTCATCATCATCCTCCGATATATCACCGTGTACATCCCCCTCCTCACAGATTATCAATTCGTCCCCACTGGAATCCACCATCTCAGCTCCCTGTGTACTTTGTGGAGGCAATTGCTGCTGGTCAATGTCTCCGCGGAGGAATTGATTATAATTAATTTTAATGAACATCATCTTCTCCACATTTTCTGGATGTAACCTCGTACGCCGATTGCTGACAAGGTGAGCGGCGGCACTAAACACTCTTTCGGAGTACACACTTGTGGGAGGGCAACTTAGGTAGAATAAAGCCAGTTTGTGCAAGGGCCTCCAAATTGCCTCTTTTTCCTGCCAGTATAAGTACGGACTGTGTGACGTGCCTACTTGGATGCGGTCACTCATATAATCCTCCACCATTCTTTCAATGGGGAGAGAATCATATGCAGTGCCAGTAGACGACATGTCCGTATCCGTAATCGTTGTCAGGTCCTTCAGTCCGGACCAGATGTCAGCATCAGCAGTCGCTCCAGACTGCCCTGCATCACCGCCAGCGGGTGGGCTCGGAATTCTGAGCCTTTTCCTCGCACCCCCAGTTGCGGGAGAATGTGAAGGAGGAGATGTTGACAGGTCGCGTTCCGCTTGACTTGACAATTTTCTCACCAGCAGGTCTTTCAACCCCAGCAGACTTGTGTCTGCCGGAAAGAGAGATCCAAGGTAGGCTTTAAATCTAGGATCGAGCACGGTGGCCAAAATGTAGTGCTCTGATTTCAACAGATTGACCACCCGTGAATCCTTGTTAAGCGAATTAAGGGCTCCATCCACAAGTCCCACATGCCTAGCGGAATCGCTCCGTGTTAGCTCCTCCTTCAATGTCTCCAGCTTCTTCTGCAAAAGCCTGATGAGGGGAATGACCTGACTCAGGCTGGCAGTGTCTGAACTGACTTCACGTGTGGCAAGTTCAAAGGGCATCAGAACCTTGCACAACGTTGAAATCATTCTCCACTGCGCTTGAGACAGGTGCATTCCACCTCCTATATCGTGCTCAATTGTATAGGCTTGAATGGCCTTTTGCTGCTCCTCCAACCTCTGAAGCATATAGAGGGTTGAATTCCACCTCGTTACCACTTCTTGCTTCAGATGATGGCAGGGCAGGTTCAGTAGTTTTTGGTGGTGCTCCAGTCTTCTGTACGTGGTGCCTGTACGCCGAAAGTGTCCCGCAATTCTTCTGGCCACCGACAGCATCTCTTGCACGCCCCTGTCGTTTTTTAAAAAATTCTGCACCACCAAATTCAAGGTATGTGCAAAACATGGGACGTGCTGGAATTTGCCCATATTTAATGCACACTCAATATTGCTGGCGTTGTCCGATGCCACAAATCCACAGGAGAGTCCAATTGGGGTAAGCCATTCCACGATGATCTTCCTCAGTTGCCGTAAGAGGTTTTCAGCTGTGTGCGTATTCTGGAAACCGGTGATACAAAGCGTAGCCTGCCTAGGAAAGAGTTGGCGTTTGCGAGATGCTGCTACTGGTGCCGCCGCTGCTGTTCTTGCGGCGGGAGTCCATACATCTACCCAGTGGGCTGTCACAGTCATATAGTCCTGACCCTGCCCTGCTCCACTTGTCCACATGTCCGTGGTTAAGTGGACATTGGGTACAACTGCATTTTTTAGGACACTGGTGAGTCTTTTTCTGACGTCCGTGTACATTCTCGGTATCGCCTGCCTAGAGAAGTGGAACCTAGATGGTATTTGGTAACGGGGGCACACTGCCTCAATAAATTGTCTAGTTCCCTGTGAACTAACGGCGGATACCGGACGCACGGTACACCAACATAGTTGTCAAGGCCTCAGTTATCCGCTTTGCAGCAGGATGACTGCTGTGATATTTCATCTTCCTCGCAAAGGACTGTTGAACAGTCAATTGCTTACTGGAAGTAGTACAAGTGGGCTTACGACTTCCCCTCTGGGATGACCATCGACTCCCAGCAGCAACAACAGCAGCGCCAGCAGCAGTAGGCGTTACACGCAAGGATGCATCGGAGGAATCCCAGGCAGGAGAGGAATCATCAGAATTGCCAGTGACATGGCCTGCAGGACTATTGGCATTCCTGGGGAAGGAGGAAATTGACACTGAGGGAGTTGGTGGGGTGGTTTGCGTGAGCTTGGTTACAAGAGGAAGGGATTTACTGGTCAGTGGACTGCTTCCGCTGTCGGCCAAAGTTTTTGAACTTGTCACTGACTTATTATGAATGCGCTGCAGGTGACGTATAAGGGAGGATGTTCCGAGGTGGTTAACGTCCTTACCCCTACTTATTACAGCTTGACAAAGGGAACACACGGCTTGACAAATGTTGTCCGCATTTCTGGTGAAATACTTCCACACCGAAGAGCTGATTTTTTGGGTATTTTCACCAGGCATGTCAACGGCCATATTCCTCCCACGGACAACAGGTGTCTCCCCGGGTGCCTGACTTAAACAAACCACCTCACCATCAGAATCCTCCTGGTCAATTTCCTCCCCAGCGCCAGCAACACCCATATCCTCCTCATCCTGGTGTACTTCAACACTGACATCTTCAATCTGACTATCAGGAACTGGACTGCGGGTGCTCCTTCCAGCACTTGCAGGGGGCGTGCAAATGGTGGAAGGCGCATGCTCTTCACGTCCAGTGTTGGGAAGGTCAGGCATCGCAACCGACACAATTGGACTCTCCTTGTGGATTTGGGATTTCGAAGAACGCACAGTTCTTTGCTGTGCTTTTTCCAGCTTGAGTCTTTTCATTTTTCTAGCGAGAGGCTGAGTGCTTCCATCCTCATGTGAAGCTGAACCACTAGCCATGAACATAGGCCAGGGCCTCAGCCGTTCCTTGCCACTCCGTGTGGTAAATGGCATATTGGCAAGTTTACGCTTCTCCTCCGACAATTTTATTTTAGGTTTTGGAGTCCTTTTTTTACTGATATTTGGTGTTTTGGATTTGACATGCTCTGTACTATGACATTGGGCATCGGCCTTGGCAGACGACGTTGCTGGCATTTCATCGTCTCGGCCATGACTAGTGGCAGCAGCTTCAGCACGAGGTGGAAGTGGATCTTGATCTTTCCCTAATTTTGGAACCTCAACATTTTTGTTCTCCATATTTTAATAGGCACAACTAAAAGGCACCTCAGGTAAACAATGGAGATGGATGGATACTAGTATACAATTATGGATGGACTGCCGAGTGCCGACACAGAGGTAGCTACAGCCGTGGACTACCGTACTGTACTGTGCCTGCTGCTAATATAGACTGGTTGATAATGAGATGTAGTATGTATGTATAAAGAAGAAAGAAAAAAAAACCACGGGTAGGTGGTATACAATTATGGACGGACTGCCGAGTGCCGACACAGAGGTAGCTACAGCCGTGGACTACCGTACTGTACTGTGTCTGCTGCTAATATAGACTGGATGATAATGAGATGTAGTATGTATAAAGAAGAAGAAAAAAACCACGGGTAGGTGGTATACAATTATGGATGGACTGCCGAGTGCCGACACAGAGGTAGCTACAGCCGTGGACTACCGTACTGTACTGTGTCTGCTGCTAATATAGACTGGATGATAATGAGATGTAGTATGTATAAAGAAGAAAAAAAAAACCACGGGTAGGTGGTATACAATTATGGATGGACTGCCGAGTGCCGACACAGAGGTAGCTACAGCCGTGGACTACCGTACTGTACTGTGTCTGCTGCTAATATAGACTGGATGATAATGAGATGTAGTATGTATAAAGAAGAAAGAAAAAAAAACCACGGGTAGGTGGTATACAATTATGGACGGACTGCCGAGTGCCGACACAGAGGTAGCTACAGCCGTGGACTACCGTACTGTACTGTGTCTGCTGCTAATATAGACTGGATGATAATGAGATGTAGTATGTATAAAGAAGAAAAAAAAAACCACGGGTAGGTGGTATACAATTATGGATGGACTGCCGAGTGCCGACACAGAGGTAGCTACAGCCGTGGACTACCGTACTGTACTGTGTCTGCTGCTAATATAGACTGGTTGATAATGAGATGTAGTATGTATGTATAAAGAAGAAAAAAAAAAACCACGGGTAGGTGGTATACAATTATGGACGGACTGCCGAGTGCCGACACAGAGGTAGCTACAGCCGTGGACTACCGTACTGTACTGTGTCTGCTGCTAATATAGACTGGATGATAATGAGATGTAGTATGTATAAAGAAGAAGAAAAAAACCACGGGTAGGTGGTATACAATTATGGATGGACTGCCGAGTGCCGACACAGAGGTAGCTACAGCCGTGGACTACCGTACTGTACTGTGTCTGCTGCTAATATAGACTGGATGATAATGAGATGTAGTATGTATAAAGAAGAAAAAAAAAACCACGGGTAGGTGGTATACAATTATGGATGGACTGCCGAGTGCCGACACAGAGGTAGCTACAGCCGTGGACTACCGTACTGTACTGTGTCTGCTGCTAATATAGACTGGATGATAATGAGATGTAGTATGTATAAAGAAGAAAGAAAAAAAAACCACGGGTAGGTGGTATACAATTATGGACGGACTGCCGAGTGCCGACACAGAGGTAGCTACAGCCGTGGACTACCGTACTGTACTGTGTCTGCTGCTAATATAGACTGGATGATAATGAGATGTAGTATGTATAAAGAAGAAAAAAAAAACCACGGGTAGGTGGTATACAATTATGGATGGACTGCCGAGTGCCGACACAGAGGTAGCTACAGCCGTGGACTACCGTACTGTACTGTGTCTGCTGCTAATATAGACTGGTTGATAATGAGATGTAGTATGTATGTATAAAGAAGAAAAAAAAAAACCACGGGTAGGTGGTATACAATTATGGACGGACTGCCGAGTGCCGACACAGAGGTAGCTACAGCCGTGGACTACCGTACTGTACTGTGTCTGCTGCTAATATAGACTGGATGATAATGAGATGTAGTATGTATAAAGAAGAAAGAAAAAAAAACCACGGGTAGGTGGTATACAATTATGGACGGACTGCCGAGTGCCGACACAGAGGTAGCTACAGCCGTGGACTACCGTACTGTACTGTGTCTGCTGCTAATATAGACTGGATGATAATGAGATGTAGTATGTATAAAGAAGAAAGAAAAAAAAACCACGGGTAGGTGGTATACAATTATGGATGGACTGCCGAGTGCCGACACAGAGGTAGCTACAGCCGTGGACTACCGTACTGTACTGTGTCTGCTGCTAATATAGACTGGATGATAATGAGATGTAGTATGTATAAAGAAGAAAAAAAAAACCACGGGTAGGTGGTATACAATTATGGATGGACTGCCGAGTGCCGACACAGAGGTAGCTACAGCCGTGGACTACCGTACTGTACTGTATCTGCTGCTAATATAGACTGGATGATAATGAGATGTAGTATGTATAAAGAAGAAAGAAAAAAAAACCACGGGTAGGTGGTATACAATTATGGATGGACTGCTGAGTGCCGACACAGAGGTAGCTACAGCCGTGGACTACCGTACTGTACTGTGTCTGCTGCTAATATAGACTGGTTGATAATGAGATGTAGTATGTATAAAGAAGAAAGAAAAAAAAACCACGGGTAGGTGGTATACAATTATGGATGGACTGCCGAGTGCCGACACAGAGGTAGCTACAGCCGTGGACTACCGTACTGTACTGTGTCTGCTGCTAATATAGACTGGTTGATAATGAGATGTAGTATGTATGTATAAAGAAGAAAGAAAAAAAAACCACGGGTAGGTGGTATACAATTATGGACGGACTGCCGAGTGCCGACACAGAGGTAGCTACAGCCGTGGACTACCGTACTGTACTGTGTCTGCTGCTAATATAGACTGGATGATAATGAGATGTAGTATGTATAAAGAAGAAAGAAAAAAAAAACACGGGTAGGTGGTATACAATTATGGACGGACTGCCGAGTGCCGACACAGAGGTAGCTACAGCCGTGGACTACCGTACTGTACTGTGTCTGCTGCTAATATAGACTGGATGATAATGAGATGTAGTATGTATAAAGAAGAAAGAAAAAAAAAACACGGGTAGGTGGTATACAATTATGGATGGACTGCCGAGTGCCGACACAGAGGTACCTACAGCCGTGGACTACCGTACTGTACTGTGTCTGCTGCTAATATAGACTGGATGATAATGAGATGTAGTATGTATAAAGAAAAAAAAAAAACCACGGGTAGGTGGTATACAATTATGGACGGACTGCCGAGTGCCGACACAGAGGTAGCTACAGCCGTGGACTACCGTACTGTACTGTGTCTGCTGCTAATATAGACTGGTTGATAATGAGATGTAGTATGTATAAAGAAGAAAGAAAAAAAAACCACGGGTAGGTGGTATACAATTATGGACGGACTGCCGAGTGCCGACACAGAGGTAGCTACAGCCGTGGACTACCGTACTGTACTGTGTCTGCTGCTAATATAGACTGGATGATAATGAGATGTAGTATGTATAAAGAAGAAAAAAAAAACACGGGTAGGTGGTATACAATTATGGATGGACTGCCGAGTGCCGACACAGAGGTAGCTACAGCCGTGGACTACCGTACTGTACTGTGTCTGCTGCTAATATAGACTGGATGATAATGAGATGTAGTATGTATAAAGAAGAAAGAAAAAAAAAACCACGGGTAGGTGGTATACAATTATGGATGGACTGCCGAGTGCCGACACAGAGGTAGCTACAGCCGTGAACTACCGTACTGTGTCTGCTGCGACTGGATGATAAATAATGATATAAAAATATATATATATCACTACTGCAGCCGGACAGGTATATATTATATAATGACGGACCTGCTGGACACTGTCTGTCAGCAGAATGAGTTTTTTATAGAATAAAAAAACACCACACAAGTCACACGACGAGTGTTTAACTTTTTCAGGCAATCACAATATAGTATACTATACTGGTGGTCAGTGTGGTCAGGTCACTGGTCAGTCACACTGGCAGTGGCACTCCTGCAGCAAAAGTGTGCACTGTTTAATTTTAATAATATGTACTCCTGGCTCCTGCTATAACCTATAACTGCTCCCCAGTCTCCCCCACAATTAAGCTGTGTGAGCACAGTCAGATATTATACATAGATGATGCAGCACACTGGGCTGAGCACAGATATGGTATGTGACTGAGTCACTGTGTATCGTTTTTTTCAGGCAGAGAACGGATTATATTAAATAAAACTGCACTGGTGGTCACTGGTCAGTGGTCAGTCACTAGTAAACTCTGCACTCTCTAGTACTCCTAAGCTCCAGTAAATCAAGTGTCTCTGTCTCAATCTCACTCTCTCTCTTCTAATCTAAATGGAGAGGACGCCAGCCACGTCCTCTCCCTATCAATCTCAATGCACGTGTGAAAATGGCGGCGACGCGCGGCTCCTTATATAGAATCCGAGTCTCGCGATAGAATCCGAGCCTCGCGAGAATCCGACAGCGTCATGATGACGTTCGGGCGCGCTCGGGTTAACCGAGCAAGGCGGGAAGATCCGAGTCGCTCGGATCCGTGTAAAAAAAGCTGAAGTTCGGGCGGGTTCGGATTCCGAGGAACCGAACCCGCTCATCTCTAGTATTCATTAATGTGACATGCACTGAAATTAATATTAAGTAATGTTTTTTAAATGCATATAAAAGTAATGCATGTACAGCCACACTTTGAATGTAAAACAATAATGTAAAAATACAAATACTCATCCCTCTTGATATTTCCCTCTGAATGTAGGTGTTGTCTGAGATTGTACATTACCTTGGAGAAATCATATGATACAGGGTTGTGGCTGTAATGCCGGCGGTCGGGATCCCAGAGGTTAGCATCCTGACCATGGGAACCTGGCCGCCAGAATGCAGATGGGGGGCAAGCGTAATGGAGTGGGAATAGACCCTGTTTGCCGGCATTCCGGCTGCCGGCATTGTAAGCAGTCTGGATTCTGGCAGTTTCCTGACTGCTGGGATCCCGACCATCGGTAAAGTAACTACATCCCATAGAAATTTAGCTGGATTTTAAACATATGGTGGAACAGGACGTTTCATAAGGTTGCAGAGTTACAGTGATACAACCATCCCACTTTTGTTTTGTCATTCTGTGGAATTAATTTTTCTTGCCGTGTTTGTTAATTTGCATCATGTGGAATTAAATGTTAATTAATATAGGTACATGGTCGTAACTGGGGGGCCTAAGGGGTCATGTGACCTAGGATGCTGGACTTGAAGGGCGCCGAGACATCTGTCCAGCTCCTTCAGCCAGCTGCTCTTCCGCCCCCCTCTCACCGCGATTGCCTCCTGGGTAGCCGTGCGCCCACTGCCGGGACACTTACCCACAGTGCAGCTCCCTTGCAGCCTGGCCCGGGTAGCACACAGATCTTCCCTGACATGGCAAGTGCGTGACCCTACAGTCAGCGGTACAGTCGTGCGACATCATAAGTCACGACATTGCGCACACATAGTGCTTAGCCAGGCTGCGGACTGCAGTGGAAGGTGATGGGACAAGGGGCTGAGGATGGTGATGGGGCTGGTGGCTGAGGAAGATAATAGGGCTGGGGGCTCAGGAAGGTGGTGGGGGTTGAGGAAAGTGATGGGCTGGGTGCTGAAGATGAGGATCAGGGCCAGATAAAGGGTGGTGGGGGTCAAGGGGCAATGAAGTTGTGGAAGACCCCACTTCTAAAATAGCTGTAAACACACACATACTCACTCTCTCTGCGCCGGAGCTCACTCCATGGAGAGGACAGGGAACAGTGCCAGGGATCACTCCCTGGACAGGACAGTGCTGAATCAGCACAGCCAGGCAGCTTACAGTTAATGTCTCATGGGATTTCACTGTAGTATTCCACGAGACTGACTGCTGTACAGGGAAGACCTCCTTGGTGGCTGCCCGTTATTAAACAGCTGAGCCGCCGGTGGACTACTTCACAGCAAACAGCTGTGTGTGGGGGCCCCTAGTGTGTGGGAGCACCACGACAAGTGCCCCTGTCACCCCTCCATTAATCCGACCCTGTTGAGGATGGTGATGGGGCTGAGAAAGGTGATGGGCTGAGGAAGGTGATGAGGCTGAGGAAAAAACGTTGGGCTGAGAAAGGTGATGGGCTGAGGAAGGTGATGAGGCTGAGGAAAAAACGTTGTGCTGAGGAAGGTGATGGGGCTGAGGATGATTATGGGGCTGAGGAAGGTGATGGGGCTGTGGCTGAGGTAGGTGATGGGGGCTGTGGCTGAGGAAGGTGATGGGGCTGTGGCTGAGAAAGTTGATGGGGCTAAGGAAGGTGATAGGGCTGTGAAAGGTGATGAAGATGAGGAAGGGGCTCTGGGCTGAGGAAGAAGATAGGGCTGAGAAGGTGATGGGGATGTGGCTGAGAATGATAATAAGGCTGAGAAAGGTGATGGGTCTGTGGCTGATGGTTATGGGGCTGAGGAAGGTGATGGGGCTGTTTTGGGGGATGGTGATAGTGGCTGTGGCTGAGGATATTGATGGGCTTGGGTGCTGAGGAAAATGACGGAGCTGAGAAAGGTTAATGGGCTGAGGAAGGTGATGGTGCTGTGGCTGAGGATTGTGATAGGACTGTGCCCGGGGAAGGTGATGATGGGCTGAGGATGGTGATGAGGGGCTGATGACAGTGTTGAAGTGCTAAGAAAGTGATGAGGGCTGAGGACAGTGGCAGAGTGGGACCTAGTTCTAATCCACTGGCCTAGTCTGGACTCTCTGGAGGAAGGCACTCATTGGTGTGGACTTTCTGGAGTGACTGGAGGCTGGTCATCTGTGATTAGCTCTGCAGGTGTCTGTGATAGCCCAGCATGTGTGGTCAGTCTTCTGTAGGAAGCTAGAGGAATAAATGTTTGTTTCATTTTTTTCTGGCTGTGGGTGCAAGAAATCTGTGTGTTATTTTTGTTTCCTGTGGGAGCAATCATTGAATCTAAGGGGGTAATTCAGACCTGATCGTATTAGCAAATTTGTTAGCAGTTGGGCAAAATCAAGGCCCTCATTCTGAGTTGATCGCACGGTAGCTGTTTTTGCTGCCGTGCGATCAGATAGTCGCCGCCAATGGGGGAGTGTTTTTGTTGCATACCAAGGCTGCGATCGCTTGTGCAGCCGAGCTATGCAAAAACATTTTGTGCAGTTTAGGAGTAGGTCCTGACTTACTTACCCACTGCGATCACTTCAGCCTGTCAGGTCCCGGAATTGATGTCAGACATCCGCCCTCCAAACGCCTGGACATGCCTGCATTAGGATCACCACTCCCCGAAAACGGTCAGTTGATGCCCGGATCCACCTCCTGCCTGTCAATCTTCATGCGTTAGCCGCTGCGAACGCTTTCGTCGTAGGACTTGTCACTGCCCGTCGCCGGCCATCGCCGGGCAATGACAACGGGCCTGCGCATTGTGGCCGCAGCACATGTGCAATTCCGACCCGATCACATGGCTGCGAAAAAGTGCAGCGTGCGATCAGGTCGGAATGACCCCCATGTACACTCCAGGTGTGGCAGATATAACATTTGCAGAGAGAGTTAGATTTGGGTGGGTTATTTTGCTTCTGTGCAGAGTAAATACTGCCTGCTTTATTTTTACACTGCAATTTAAATTTCAGCTTGAACACACCCCACCAAAATCTACTCTCTCTGCACATGTTATATCTGGCAATGATGGAAGTATCAAAAATCTTTTGTTAGGCGGAACGCCATCTGCCAGCCATATCGGCAGAATTCATTCCGGGAGTCCACAACTGGGAAGCGGACTTCCTCAGTCATCAGGACGTACACGCCGGAGAGTGGATCCTTCATCCGGAAAGTCTTTCAACTCCTAGTGGACAAGTGGGGCCTACCAGATGTAGACCTGATGGCATCTCAACACAATCACAAGGTTCCGGTCTTCGGAGCAAGGACAAGGGATCCTCAAGCAGCGTTCGTGGACACGCTGGCAATTCCATAGAACTTTCGGCTGCCGTATGTGTTCCCTCCAGTGTCACTACTGTCCAGGGTAATAAGGAAGTTCAAGCAAGAGGGAGGAATACTACTTTTAATCGCTCCAGCGTGGCCCAGACGGCATTGGTTCTCAGACCTGCAGGGTCTTTCGATATAGTGTCATCTTCTACTTCCGCAGTGCCCAAACCTCTTCTTTCAGGGCCCTTGTATCTACCAAGATTTGGCTCGGCTGGCTTTGACGGCGTGGTTCTTGAAGCTTCCGTACTGAGGGCCAAATTATTTTCTGAGGCGGTCATTCAAACTATGTTAAAAGCCTGCAAACCGGCGTCTGCTCGGATTAATCATAGGGTCTGGAATTTTTACTTCGCCTGGTATGCGACTAACCATTATGACGCATACAAGTTCAGTACTGCCAAGCTTTTGGCTTTCCTGCAACAAGGCCTGGACTTAGGCCTTCGTCTGGCCTCCCTCGAGGTTTATATTTCTGCCTTGTCGATGTGGTTTCAGAGAAAAATTCTGCCTGATGTTCATACATTCACTCAGGGTATTTTACGGATTCAGCCTCCCTATGTACCGCCTATGGATCCTTGGAATTTGTCGGTTGTTCTGGATACCTTACAAGCGTTTGAACCTCTTGAGTCTGTGGACCTTAAGTGGCTTACTTTTAAGGTCTTGTTCTTGCTGGCTATTGCCTCTGCTAGACAGGTTTCAGACTTGGGTGCCTTGTCGTGTCGGTCACCCTTTCTGATTTTTCACCGTGACAGTGCGGTTCTTAGAACTGGCCCTGGTTATTTGCCTAAAGTGGTGTCGTCTTTCCACCTTAACCAGGAGATTGTGGTTCCGGCATTTACCTCTCCAGGTTTGTCCTCCAAAGAGCGGTCTTTGGACGTGGTACAGGCTCTCCGTATTTATGTGAAGAGAACAGCTTCTTTTAGGAGATCTGATTCTCTCTCTGTTCTGTTTGGTTTTCACAAACGTGGCTGGACTGCTAATAAGCAGACCCTGGCAAGATGGATTAGAATGGTGATTGCACATGCTTAGGTACAGGCTGGCCTTCCAGCTCCTGCTACCATCAAAGCCCATTCTACTCGGTCTGTTGGACCTTCTTGGGCGGCCCGCCGTGGTGCGACCCAATTGTGTAAGGCGGCTACATGGTCCTCAGTGAACACGTTCATAAGGTTCTATGCCTTCGATACTTCCGCCTCCCAGGATGCCTCCTTTGGACGACGGGTTCTTGTTCCCGCTACAGTGCGTCCCCTCCCATGAGGAACTGCTTTAGGACATCAGCGATGTTATCCCTGTGGAACTCCAGTGTACCCCGCTGCAGAAAAGGAGATTTTTGGTAAGAACATACCTTTGTTAAATCTCGTTCTGTTAGGTACACTGGGTTCCACAGGGCGCCCACCCTGACGCACTTAGCTTCTTTGGGTTTGTATGGAATTAGCAGCTGATACCTTCTCCTGTCATGAGAATGTGGTGTATGTGGCTACTAAGTCTTTTACCTGCTACTGCATTGGACTGGTTAACAAAACTAAGCTCCTGTGCACCGAGGCGGGGTTATAGAGGAGGCGGCACTAAGCATCCTGGGAACAGTCAAAGCTTTTAGCCTGTTGGTGCCTCGGATCAAGATCCAACTCTACACCCCGATGTTATCCCTGTGGAACCCAGTGTACTTCGCAGAAAGAGATTTAACAAAGGTAAGTTCTTACCATAAATCTCCTTGTCAATAACTCAAAAAGGTAAATGACAACATTATTTTAAATAATAACAGCATTTATTTTACAGTGTACAAAGCTGTTATGTATGGATGACCTTTTATCCTTTGCTATAGGAAAAGGGGAGGGGGGGGGGCAGATATAACATGTGCAGAGAGAGAATTAGATTTGCCGGGTTATATTGTTTCTGTGCAGGGTAAATACTGACTGCTGTTTTTTTACACTGCAATTTAGATTTCAGTTTGAACACACCCCACCCGAATCTAACTCTCTCTGCACATGTTATATCTGCCCCACCTGCAGTGCACATGGTTTTGTCCATTAGCTAACAAATTTGCTGTTGCGATCAGATCTGAATTAGGCCCAATAACTGATGGCACCAATTATAAGATAAGATAGCATTAAGTTTCAAGAAGTACATCATAAACTGATGCATATATTGCCCCAAATTGTATTCAGTTACACTCCAAATAAGGACGGCAAGAGCTAAGGCAGAGGTATGCAACCTATGGCACTCCAGCTGCTGTAAAAGTACACATCTCAATTACTGTTTTGGTGTTAGGACTTGGTAAAACTGTTGCAGGGCATGCTAGGATGTATAGTTTCAAAGCAACTGGAGTGTTAAACATTGCCTACCCCTGAGCTAAGGTTTGCCGCTCCAGTCTTTTGCTTGATAGAGCAGTCATCATCACTTTTTTCAGAATTTGCACCAACCCTAGCATTAGTGCAGGAGATCCATCCGTATCTGATAGATCTATGCATACGCTCTGTGTACGTGCCCATGGCAAATTTAATTTATTTGCAAACACTCCATTACCACCCAGTAACACCCATTTATTGTAGCTGCAAGTGAAAAGTGAATGAGAGGAGTACGAAATAGAATTGCTCATAAGTACTGTGACAGAAATCAAATAGGCAGGATAAAACTTCACCAGTTTCTTTTATTTCTTTGGCAGGACAGCACAGGAATCTCTTAGCATAGCAGTGCAGATTTACATCAGCATAAATTCATAGTAGTACAAGATCACATCAGTATCGGCTCACAGCAGCACAGGAACACATCAGTACAGATTCATAGTAGTACAGGATCATATCAGTACAGTTCAGTGACCCTGACATCCCAACAACCCCTTCTGGATGCTAGTCGCCATCAGAAGCCCTGTCTCTGTTCACTGAACACATACTTAAAGGCAGATTACAGGTGCTGTTAATTAATTAGCCTAGCTTCTGGCTGACAACTGTTTGAGGCAAAACCTGGACTGCATGTAATTCAGTTGTTCTTTGTCAAGCAAGTAAACTCAGATTGGAGGTCTCTTTGTGATATTTGTCTATTAAGGGGTGTTTTAAGAGAGGTGGGCGACCAATGCAGGCCCTAGGCATAGGCAAACTAGGCAAATGCCTAGGGCATTCGGACTGCCTAAGGGCACAAGCAGCTTCTGCTGATAAAGTGATATGCAGCATGCCTATATTCTGAGTGCGACTGTGGCTGCATCTGCATATGAAATGCTATGTTACAGTGTATTCCTGGAAATCACTGTAACGTAGAATTGTGTCTGCCGATACAGCCACAGTCACACACAGAATATAGGCATGTCATATATAATTTTAATCAGCAGAAGCTGCTTGTCACATAGCAATGCAAATAAGATGCATTTTTCTGCAAAAAAAGGCACCCAACATTAGCAACTCAGTGTGATGTAATTTAAATAAGGGGCACTACTGTGAGGAGTAACGTATATAAGTGGCACCACTGTGTGATGTAACGTGAATAAGGGAAACTATCGCATTATATAATGTTAATAACGTTGCACTACTGTGTGGCGTAATTTGAATTGGGGGTACTATTGTGTGCCCCTTCCCAACAAGAACACACCCCTTTTTGGGCTGCATGCCAAATGTGCCTATTTAAAATATAGGGGGTAGGAGCACCAAAATGAGGACTGCTATGGGTGAGGGGTTATGGTGCTGGGAAAGGGGTGCAGGGTCAGAAGTGGAGTTAGCGCCTTAGCGGTGGTGCTCGGGGGCACTAGCCAAAATCTTGTCTAGGGCATCATATTGGTTAGGCCAGCTCTGTGGGGGCTCCTTAATAGGCTCCATGCAGCCCCCCCTCCCCCCTTTCCAGTAGTGCAGTAGACTCTGGCTTTGTGCCAGAGTCTACTGCGCATGCACAGGTCTCCGTGAACTATGGGCTATTAGCATGTTTAATGTAAACGAACAATTTCTGCTGTGGCAGCTTTTAGAAACACTGAGACAGATGTATTAAGCCTGGAGAAGACACAAAGAAGTGATATAGCGGTGATAAGTGCAAGGTGCAGTGCCGGTTCTAGACCTTGTGGTGCCCAGGGTGAAAATTTCCTGTGACGCCCCCCCACACACACATTCGGCAAAACAGAGTTAATGCGCGCTGAAGGCGTGCATTCAAAAATAGGGGCATGGCTTCTTCAAAGGGAAGGGGCATGGCCACAGTTATCCCCCTTTACTTGTGCCCCCAGTAGTTGTGCCCCCAGTAGATGTGCCTCCAGTAGCTGTACCCCCAGTAGCTGTACCCCTAGCAGCTGTGCTCCCAGCAGATTTGCCCCCTGTAGATTTGTCCCCAGTTACTGTGCCCTTTGTAGCTGTGCTGCCAGTAGATTTGCCCCTAGTAGCTGTGCCCCCAGTAGCTGTGCCCCCTGTAGTAGTGCCCCCAGTAGCTGTGCCCCCAGTTGATTTGCCCCAGTAGCTGTTCCCCTTGTAGCAGTGCCCCCAGTATGTACCCACTGTAGTTGTGCCCCCTGTAGATTTACCCCCAGTAGCTGTGCCCCCTGTAGTAGTACCCCCGGTGGCTGTGCCACCAGTTGATTTGACCCCAGTAGCTGTTCCCCCTGTAGCAGTGCCCCCAGTAGCTGTGCCCCAAGTAGCAGTGCCCCCAGTAGCTGTGCACCCAGTTGAGTTGCCCCCAGTAGCTCTTCCCCCATAGCAGTGCCTTCTGTAGTAGTGCCCCCAGTATGTGCCCCCTGTAGTTGTGCCCCCTGTAGTAGCGCCACTTGCAAACAAGAAACACATACAAAAAAACAATACTTACTAGCCCCACTCCTGCTTCCGGACCGCTGCCGCTGCTGCTGTCTCTGGCCGCTGCCGGCTCCTCTCTATGGGAGAGACGTCATGACGTCTCTCCCATAGCAGCGCCGCACTGACACTAGGGGTCAATTATAACCTCTAGCGTCAGTCAGTGACGCCGGCTGCAGCGGGCGACCACAAAGCCCACAGTGCCTGCTGCAGCTGGGCAGAGGGGGTCAGGAGTAGCGGCTCTTGCCGCGGCGGCGGCGGCGCCCTCGGGGTAGCGGCGCCCTGGGCAAAAAGACTGCCTGCACCTGGCAAGAGCCGCTAATGGCAAGGTGATAACTCACCAGCCAATCAGCTCCAATATGTAAATTGCCAGTTATGCGCTGATTGGCTGGTGCATTATCACCGTGCACTTGTCACCGATTTATCACTTCTTTATGCCTTCTCCAGGCTTAATACATCTGCCCCATTGATTCCAACTTCGGCCCATTTTCTGCGAATGAGTCCATCTAATGGTGCCCATACACTAGTGAGATTATCGGTACTAGCCTGCGATTTCGACCACATCTGTCAGAGAAATCGGGGGATTGTATGCACATTTAAGGTACCTTTCGACGCGATGCGCGGGCACGCCGGTCGATTCTTGCGTCTCAAGATATTATGTGCTGCACTTAATATTTATAGAATCGGGGCGTGATCGCATGCTATTTTTTACCACTTTCAATTTATCTCATCGCGATGTGCGATATGTGAAGACAGGAGACGACTTCCTGGCCACTCCTCTTCCCCTCACTGTGCATATGACTGGAGAGGAGGCTGGAAGCAAGCTGCAGAGCTCCGCACAAAAACACCGCACAAGGTAGGCTATACCACTGGCCACCAATGATTATTCCTTTTTGCCAACACTGCCCACCCTCTATGCTGCTCTACCCACATTTATATAGGCCCCTGCCCAAAATGCTGCGCCACTGCAAGCCCCATGTGGCCGCGCCCTAAACGCTATTATACTGTATACTGTGCCACTGACCACCAACGTTTATTATTCTTGCCCACCGTTTCTGCTGCTCTACCCACGATTATACAGGCCCCCCTGCCCAAAATGCTGCACTTCTGCAAGCCCCATGTGGCCGCGCCCTAAACGCCATTATACTGTATACTATGCACTGACCACCAATGCCTATTATTCTTATTTAACACCACTGCCCACCGTTTCTGTTGCTCTACCCACGATTATACAGGCCCCCCTGCCCAAAATGCTGCACTTCTGCAAGCCCCATGTGGCCGCACCCTAAACGCCATTATACTGTATACTGTGCCACTGACCACCAATGTTTATTATTCTTATTTAACACCACTGCCCACCGTTTCTGCTGCTCTACCCACGATTATACAGGCCCCCCTGCCCAAAATGCTGCACTTCTGCAAGCCCCATGTGGCCGCGCCCTAAACGCCATTATACTGCACCACTGCAACTCACATACCACCGTTATGCTGCTGCATCCTGCACACCAATGTATTCTCACTACATATTTCAGATAACTCACACCAGTAACTGGAAAACAAACTTTATTTATCCAGAATAGTTTACTTTTTTCATGTTTATTAATCTACCTTTTTTTGCATTCTTTAGCTGTCTTAGGAGAACCGTGAGTTCCTCTCTGGCTTCATCAGCCTGTACCGCGAGAAGGAGTGTCTGTGGCTGACGTCCTCGCCGGACTACAGCAATAAGCAGAAGAGGGAGGCTGCTTACACATGGATGGTGGACTACTCCACGCCCACCTTCTCTGCTGCCTCGGTGGCCTGGGTCTGTAAGAAGATCGCAAATCTACGCACAGTCTTTGTGAAGGAGAATCGCAAAATGGAGGAGTCCAAGAGATCAGGGGCCGGCGCAGACAACGTGTATGTGCCACAGTTGTGGTACTTTAAGGATCTCAACTTCCTCCTCGAGAAAAGGTCTGCTAAGGAGTCCATGGTGGTGATGGCCGAGTTCGAGGAGGGAAGTCTGGATGAGGCCGAAGGGGTAAGTTGCCTTTTTTTCCCCTTGCACTGGTGCGTATAGTTTCATCAGGTGGTCCCAAGGAGGAAATTGGCGCTGAAAAAAAAATTAGTTAGACTATCCACTAAATATGTTTCTCTTTACCCTACAGACACCTGAAGAAGACCTCAGCCGGACCCCTGCCCTCATCATCTCCTCTGAGGAACCTACCTCTCCGCCGCGACCTACTGGGAAGAGGAAGCCGCGCAAAAACAAAATTTGTAGAGGACCCTCTCCTAGCGGAGGCACGTTCCCAACTGCTGCGGAAACCTGACGAGTTTGACGACTTTGCTGCGTATGTCAGTCAAACAATGCGGAAGGTTTCTGCGCAGCAGCAGGTCAAGTGCCAGCGACTGGTGTCGCAGGTGTTGTACGAAACACTGCCAGGGCATCTGACACCGGAGTGGAGAGTCCACTGCCCTGAACCTAAAGCACCTGCTCCTCAATTACCATTGTCCTTTTGTTCCCCACCACCCACCTACCCTACATCTACTACTCCCCATCCAAGCTATCATTCTGGGTATCCGCAACCACAGGCCCAATCCAACTACCCTTCCTCCACTTTCCATCCTCCTCAAACCCCTCCTCAGCAAATCATCCACCCTTCCCGATTTCGCCAACCCCCAACCCCATCCACGCACCCTTCCCCCACTTTCCAATCTCCTCCTCAAACCTGCTACCCTTCCCAAGCCAGCCACACATCCACCGTCTCCTCCGCAATTATGCCCTCCTTGATGTCACAGGGGGTACAAGTGGATGAGGAGGAGGAGACAAGTCTCTTTCAAATGTAGGGTGATTCTCAATTACTGGTGCCCTTGTTATACATACCAACAGATGTGGTGCAGTCTGATACTACGGTGAGTGTCAACGCTTTCAGGTGGACAATGCACACGTGCTGCTAGGGACAGGTTGATGGTAATGGGGACCCATCTTCCTGCCCCTAGCTGCATGTGTGCATTGAGCCCCTGGCTGCGGTGCCACTCAACACTGCAGTATCAGAATGCACCACATCTGTTGGTATATATAACATTCCTGCTGCCCTGGTATATACTGTGATAGATCTGTTGAACTATGATATACGGCATTTTAGTAGCACCGCTTTCTGGTGGACAATGCACACATGCAGCTTGGGTCCGGTTGATGGTGCCGCGGAGCATGAAGCCGGTCCTACCTGCATGTGCGCATTATGCCCCTGAAAGCGCTGCCACTCTAAAAACAATGTATATCATACTGCACAGTATATCATACAGCACTTATATATTGCAACAGATGTGCTGCATTTTGATACTACGGCGTTGGGTGGCACCGCAGGCAGGGGCACAATGCACACATGCAACTTGGTGCAGGTTGATGGAACCGGGGACCCATCAACCTGTACCAAGTTGCATGTGTGCATTGTGCCCCTGCCTGCGGTGCCACTCAACGTTGCAGTATCAAAATGCACCACATCTGTTGCTATATATATACAGTAGCATTTTTTTTTTCATTTTATACATGTAATGATGCACATGTGGTACATCATGAAAACTTAATATTTGCTGACATCTAGCCATGTTGGCCACATATGTCTTGAAATAAAAAGAACATATTTATTCAAAGCAATTTCATGTGCTTCATAATGAAAAGTTTATACTGTTTGCAAAAGTTCAGCCATATTGGCTACATATTTAAAATAAAGTTATAGGCATTTTTATACTTTTCTCAAATGGGAATGCTGACCTTGCTATATATAGCAACAGATGGGGTGCATTGTGATACTGCACCGTTGGGTGGCACCGCAGGCAGGGGCACAATGCACACATGCAACTTGGTGCAGGTTGATGGAACCGGGGACCCATCTTCCTACCCAAAGTTGCATGTGTGCATTGTGCCCCTGCCTGCGGTGCCACCCAACGGTGCAGTATCACAATGCATCACATCTGTTGCTATATATAGCATTTTGTTATCATGTCCGAATGCATAATGAATAATGAAACGTTTATTTTGTTGTTAAAAAGTTCAGCCATGTTGGCTGTATATACAATTATGTCTGGAAATAAAAAGCATATATTTTTCAACGCAAACTCAGTTTGCCAAATAAAATATTTTGTTATAAGACAAGCAATGTGTGGTGTCATTTTCTTGCAGTACTTTGATAATAGCCTTGCAGGTTTCAGGTATGATGTGTCCCAAAGCCTGCGCAGAGATACGGGTTCCATACTTCAGGTCCTCAAAGGTTTATATATCCCCCATATAGGCCAGCCCACTATTTACATTTTTCTTAATCTGGCAGATAAATCTGGTGTGCTTTTGGGCAGCATGAGATGCGCTCGAATTCGATCATACGATACCAGTCGATTTCCGGTCGTAAGGGGCATGAGATAAATCTCAGGATTGTATGCGCATCGAATCCAGAAAAAATGCACTTTCGATGAGATTTGTCTCAAGGTGAGCTTCAAGGGAAATCGGGCCCGATCTCGCGTCGAAAGCAATTGCACAAGTGTATGGCCAGCTTTAATGTTATTCTGAAAGTGTGATTGTGACAGTGGCAAAAAATTGTATTCAGTTCAATATCTAGGCAGAGGCCAGCGCAGCTGGTTATATTCAGAATCCAATCCAATATACAGATGGAGGTTAGGCGATAAAAGACAGAATAGTCCAACAAATCCAGCAACAGTAAGAACACTAACCAGGATCTAACAAGGCAAGGTATAAGGCACCTATAATAAATGCTTGTACTAATAAAGGTGCAGGCATCCAACAGAATGCTCCAGAAGCAGCCAAATTCTTGCAGTCAGGTCACATGATCAATACTTTATACTAACCACCCTGGAAACAGAGAGGATGACAGGTGGGAGAAGTTTGTAATGGTGATAGCCTATGTCCAATACACAGTAAAATATATTGGTTGTTCAATGGTCTGCTTGGATGATCCTGCCAGTGATCTGTAAGGTACACATCTTTCTCTCTGATCTTAGGAGATGATACCACAAACTCATTATACACATAAGTTTATCTTCCTTTTAGATAAGATCATGTATCTATCAGGTTTAAAGGCATACCATGCTGATTAGGTGGTATCACCTGATTCTTTGGCCAGACACCAAGATGCTGAAAGCTAAGCTAAGATTTTGGCAGAGACTGGACCCGGTGGGGTACTGACATCGGCAAGTGCATACAGCCTTGCCAATGTCGACAGCAAAGGAACGTTGGGGGGGAGGGGTCATGCTGTGTTCAGCAGCATGGCATCGCTAGAGACATCAGATAGAGCTGCATGTACAGCTGAAGAGGGATGTCGCTAGCAACCTGCGGGAGCGCGCATTGTTAATTATCTAGTGGGCACACACTAGATGATTTTAACAGTATGTTGTTCCTATCCATCAGGATTGGCCACATTGTTCAGATAATCATCTAGTGTGTACCCATCTTTAGGCTCACCATACCATCCCTTTAAAGTGAGACACTCATGGATCACACAGCCACCAAACCTGTGTAATTCATTAGTGTCCCAGTTTAAAGGCATAGGGGGTCATTCCGAGTTGATCACTAGTGAAAAATGTTCGCAGCGCAGCGATTAAGTGAAAAAGCGGCATTTCTGCGCATGCGTATGTGGCGCAGTGCGCACGCGGCACAGTGCGCACGCGCGATGTACTTTCACAACGGGCAATGTATTTTTACACAAGGTCTAGCGCCGCTTTTCAGTCGCAATGTCAGCCGCAGAGTGATTGACAGGAAAGGGGCATTTCTGGGTATCAACTGACCGTTTTCATGGAGTGTTCGAAAAAGCGCAGGCGTGCCAGGAAAAAAACGCAGGCGTGGCTGGCTGAATGCAGGGTGTGTTTGTGACGTCAAATCCGGAACTGAACAGTCTGAAGTGATCGCAAGCTAGGAGTAAGTCTGGAGCTACTCTGAAACTGCAAAAATTTTTTTGTAGCCGCTCTGCGATCCTTTCGTTCGCACTTCTGCTAAGCTAAAATACACTCCCAGATGGCGGCGGCTTAGCGCTTGCACGGCTGCTAAAAACTGCTAGCGAGCGAACAACTCGGAATGACCCCATTAGTACGGTAAGCCTACTGAAAGCCCATAGTGCCTTTATGAAACAATAATGTTCGCAGCGCAGCGATTAAGTGAACTTAGTGTAATTACTACCTCTTTGAAGATTGTGAAGGTTCTGTTTTCGGGGCACTGATGAGTTCTGAATCCTTGAAAAAGCCGCAACTGAAGCCAAGGTTAATGGATCCTCCCCTAGATTTACAATGAAGGTCTTTTTTCCCTAAGAGGCTTATTATACTGGGGTTTGTGGAATGGGTTGGGTCTGATATGTCGGTGATCGGCATGCCGGCAGTCAGAATACCAACTGTGGCATCCCGATGGAGAGAATCCCTGCGATCCCTCCATTCAAGCATGCAGCCGCATCCCTGCACACGGCCAAAAAGCAGATGTGGTCTATAGAAAGGGGGGGGGGGGGGTGGCTTCATGGGACTAGCGTGCCTGCGAGCCACGCCCTATTTCTCATCACTGTGGGGGCATACTAGGCAGAGCAGCGTATGACAGAAGCTTCAACTCCCTTCCCACTGCGGGACACTGCGGACTGCGGGTGGGACTGTGGTACAGTCCCAAAAAACAGAACTGTCTCGCGAAAATCGGGACAGTTGAGAGGTATGTAACGATGATGTAACTTGTCACTTCTTACAGTTTTATAAAGAGTTGTGTGAAATGTTCCGTCCACGTCAAACAAAACTTGGATTTCACCTGACTGAAGTTGTTCGCAGCTGATGATTTCAAAAGCAGACCCCTGGTTTGAACGTGTATTACATTGGAAATGGCTACACTGCCTGGGAAAACATCTCCTTTGTGCCTACCAGTCTCTTTACTGGGATTTGCTTGGGGGAGTCAACAGGCCCCACACCCCTTCTCCCATATACTTGCTCTTTTAGTTACTGAGAAGGAAATGACATACTGTTACCAATCAAATTCTTTGACATTTTCTGATTATTTTTTTCCTGTACTTTACCATTATGTAATTTCACAGTTTTGTTATCAGCTGCATGGAATTGATTTCCTTATACAAAATGGTTGGCCTTTTAAGACCTGGGGCAATATGTTAAGCTGGCGAGGTGCAGGCTGTTCAGGAATTTCTACGAGTCTGCCGTATTTTAAAGTGGCATTCATTTACATGGCAAAATACGGACAGAGACACAGATATTTCTGAACAGTCTGCGCCTCACCGGCTATTGCTGTACATATTTCCCCTCATATACATGAGGTAAAATCGGGACTGTTACCCTTGGTCCTGGTCAAGTCAGTGCCAGTGGTGTTATGTTTGGCACAGTCAGCTACAACCTCTGTCATTATAGAGATCTTTGACATATGCAGTATCTATTATAAGTGCATGAACTGTGTGATTCACACGAAATGTATTTGTTTTTTTTTTTAGTACAGTCTGCTCTACAGTGAATATGAAGTATGTGCTTAGTTACAGATTAATGATCTCTATAATGACAAGTATTTTCACTGCACTGGAGGCAATAACTGACATAACAGATATAAAATGGTATTTATTTGGGCTTTGAAGACTTAACTCTCTGTGCTGTTAATAGTTACAAGGCATGGCTGCTAATTGGGAACATTGTAGTGCTTGTGTATAGGTGTGACAAGGGGCCTAATTCAGACCTGATCGCTCGCTAGGGTTTTTTGCATGCTGCGAGCAGATAGTCGCCGGCCACAGGGGAGTGTATTTTTGCTTTCCAAGTGTGCGATCGCATGTGCAGCCGAGCGCTACAAGAAAGTTTGTGCAGTTTCTAAGTTGCCCAGAACTTACTCAGCCGCTGCGATCAGTTCAGCATGTCCGGTCCCGGAATTGACATCAGACACCCGCCCTGCAAATGCTTGGACACGCCTGCGTTTTTCCAACCACTCCCTGAAAACGGTCAGTTGACACCCTGAAACGCCTTCTAACTGTCAATCTCCTTGCGATCGTCCATGCAAATGGATTCTTTGTACAATTCATCGCACAGCAAAGATCCGCTTTGTACCCGTGCGATGCGCCTGCGCATTGTGGTGCATACGCAGTTCTGACCTGATCGCAGCGCAGTGAAGAAACCTAGTGTGCAATCAGGTCTGAATGACCCCCAATATCGGGTGTGGATTATTAGATCTACACTAAAAAGGTCTACAGTCAATAGGTCTACCACTAATGGTACACATGCATTAGGTTGACAGGGTCAAAAGGTCGACATAGAATAGTTAGTAAGAATCAGAATCAGCTTTATTGGCCAGGTATACTTGCGTATACTAGGAATTTGTCTTCGGTTTGCTATACAACAGCCAAGTAGGTAACAGATAAGCAGGTTGGGGGGGGGAAGTAAAGTCACACAGATAGGTATACCGTAGGGACACAAGTTAGTTACATGTACGTCTAGTCAGTCAATGTTCAGGAGTTCAGCAGGCGGACCACTTGGGGAAAGAAACTATTGAGGCTTCTGGTGGACCTGGCGGGGATAGTCCTGTAACGCCTGCCTGAAGGAAGCAAGTTAAACATGCTGTGGCCGGGGTGTAGCTGGTCTTTTACTAAAAGGTTGAAAGGTTGACAGTGTCAAAAGCTCGACAGGGTCAAAAGGTCAACATGTAAATGGTCACCACAAAAAAGGTAGACACAAGGGTAAGTCTACCATAACTCTCCTTTTCTGCAGCAGGTTACATTAGTTTCCACAGGAAAACATCGGGGATGTCCTAAAGCAGTTCCTCAAGGGAGGGGATGCGCCTTAGTGGGTATGAGAACCCGTCCTCCAAAGGAAGCATCCTGGGAGGCAGAAGTATCAAAGGCATTGAACCTAATAAACCTGTTCACAGAGAACTACTGTACATAGCCGCCTTGCACAATTGTTCTGCGGACGCGCCACGGTGGGTTGCCCAAGAAGGTCCAACAGACCGAGTAGAATGGGCATTAATAGCAGCAGGAGCTGGGAAACTAGCCTGTGCATAAGCTTGTGCAATCACCCTTCTAATCCTTCTGGCCAAGGTTTGCTTATTTGCAGGCCAGCCACGTTTGTGAAAACCAAACAAAACAAAAAGGGAATCTGACCTTCTGATAGAGGCAGTCCTCTCCACATACATATGGAGAGCCCGTACCACATCCAAAGACCACTCTTTGGAGGACAAATCAGAAGAGATAAAGGCTGGAACCACAATCTCTTGGTTAAGGTGAAAAGATGACACCACCTTAGGTAAATAACCAGGGCGAATTCTAAGAATTCCCCAGTCACGATGAAATATTAGAAAGAGTGGACGGCAGGACAATGCACCTAAGTCCGACACCCTTCTTGCAGAGGCAATAGCCAGTAAAAACAAGACCTTGGCCGTGAGCCATTTAAGGTCCACCATCTCAAGCGGTTCAAATGTGGACTCTTGCAGGACACACTGAGCGAATATATGAACGTCAGGTATAGACGCAATTTTTCTCTGAAACCATACCGACAAGGCAGATATGTGAACCTTGAGGGAGGCCAGACGAAGGCCTAAGTCCAGGACTCTTTGCAGAAAAGCCAGAATTCTGGAAGTTCTGAATCTGTATGCATCATAATTCTTATCAGCTCACCAGGTGAAGTAAGAATTCCAGACCCTGTAATAAATCCGAGCAGATGCCGGTTTGCGGGCTTTTAACATATTTTGGATGACCACCTCAGAGAATCCTTTGGCTCTCAGGAGTGTTACCTTAAGCGCCATGCCATCAAAGCCAGCCTGGCGAGGTCCAGATAAAGAAAAGGGCACTGTATGAGGAGGTCTGGGTGCTGAGGAAGTAGAAGAGGATGCTCTGTTGATAGACCCTGCAGGTCTGAGAACCAATGCCATCTGGGCCACGCTGGATAGACTTGAAGTAGAAATCCTCCTTCTTATTTGAACTTCCGCAGGACCCTGGGCAGGAGTGACACTGGAGGGAACACGTAGGGCAGCCGTAAGTTCCATAGAATTGCCAGTGCATCCACGAACGCTGCTTCAGGATCTCTTGTCCATTGTCAGCAGGACCCAGTCGGGGATCCAGAAGGGACAGCCCCTCTCAATTGCTGGTCCTGTAGCCACCAGGTCAGTGACAGACGGACCTCCGGAGTCAAAGTGATCATGTGAGATCTGATTCGATGGGGTAGGCCGATCCACTTGGAAAGGATTAACCTCTGCAGAGGGCGAGAATGAAATTGAGCGTACTCTACCATGTTGAATGCCAACACCATCAGGCCTAGTACTTGCATCGCCGAGTGTATCGACACTCTGGGGCGACAAAGGAAGCATCTTATCCTGTCTTGAAGTCTCAGGACTTTTTCTGGAGACAGAAACAGTTGTTGACTGTGTGTGTCCAAGAGTGCCCCAAGGCGCACCATGCTCTGAGCTGGGACCAGCGAGGATTTCTTCCAATTGATGAGCCACCAGTGGGCTTGTAGGAAGTTTACCATCAGTTGTAGATGACTGAGGAGTACATTGTGGGAGTTTGCCAGAATCAGCAAGTCGTCCAGATACGGCAGGATCCTGCTCCCTGGCAACGGAGATGTGCAGTCATTATGGCCATGACCATGGTGAAGGTCCGAGGAGACGTAGCCAGTCCAAATGGTAAAGCCTGGAACTGATAGTGGAGGATGCCAATAGCAAACCGCAGATACTCCTGATGCGACATGTCAATGGGTATATGCAGGTACACATCCTGTATATCCAGGGATACCATATAATCTCCGGGTTCCATAGCCAGTATAATTGAGTGCAGTGTTTCCATACAGAACTTGGACACTCTCACAAATTTGTTCAGTGATTTGAGGTTGAGTATAGGCCAGAAAGACCCATTGGGTTTCGTAACTAGAATCAGGGTCGAGTAGTAACATCTACCTCTCTGGGCCAGAGGAACCCACACTACCACTTCTGTATTCAGGAGAGAACTCACAACCTTTTGCAGAGCTTGCGCCTTTAACGGATCTAAAGGGATAACTGTGGTGCAAGACTGGCGAGGGGGACGTCTCTTGAAGGAGACTGCGTACCCGTGAGAGACAACTTCTCACAGCCATGCATCTGAAGTGGTAATTAACCAGACCTGGGTGAACTGCAGAAGTCGGCCTCTCACCCTGTGGTCCACCAGCAGGAGGCCTGCCCTGTCATGCAGCAGGCTTGTCTTGTTTAGAAGCAGGCTGACGGGCCGCCCAGGACTGCTTTGCTTTGGGCTTAGTGATTTTGGGAGCATGAGATTGTCTCGGGTATTCCTGATCTTTTGCTTTCCCTTGAGGCCGAAAGGAACAAAAAGTGGTACCTTTAACCTTCTGTGCAGAAGGATTAGTATTTGGGAGAAAGGCAGTCTTAGCAGCCGACAATTCAGATACAATTTTATTTAGGTCTTCCCCAAACAAAATGTCCCCCTTAAAGGGGAGTACCTCCAAGGTCTTTTTTGGAGTCTAGGTCCACCTTCCATGACCTTAACCACAGAATACGGCGAGCCAGGACAGACGTAGTCAACGCCTTGGCTGCCAACACACCCGCCTCAGAGGATGCCTCCTGAATGTAGTAGGCGGTGGTGCTAATGTGAGACAGGTATTGTCTGGCATTGTCAGATATATCCTCGGGCAGCTCTTCCTCTAATGCCTAAACCCATGCTTCAATTCCTTTTGCAGCCAAAGAGGCCGCAATAGTGGGTCTATATACAGCACCTGTAAGGGAGTAAATAGATTTCAGGCAACCCTCCACACGCTTATTTGTTGGTTCCTTCAGTGAAGTGACAGTGGTGACAGGCAGAGTGGACGACACCACTAGGTGGGTGACATGAGAATCCACCGGCGGTGAAGTTTCCTACTTGTTACATAACTCTGCATGGAGAGGATAGCGAGCCAAGGACCGTTTATACAAAGGGAATTTCATCCCTGGATTAGACCAGGGAGCCTTTCAAATTGTCAGAATGGGGTAATAGACTTTTAACCACCATCTGCCGTTTACACATATCAGTTTTCTTAGCTACAGTCAGGGGTGTATCTAGGGATCCAAGCACCCCTGGCAGAGTAAGAGCTGGTGCCTACCCCCCCCCCCCCCTACATACATATTTGAAATAAGGAAGGTGTATCGAAAAGGGCATGGCCTTGTGGGGAAGGGGCGTGACAACACAATAGTACTTCCAATTCAAATTATGCCACACAGTAGCTTATTACACCGCATAGTATTGTCTCTTATTCACGTTATGCCACACAGTATCACATTACACCACACAGTAGTGTCTCTTATTCACGTCATGCCCCACAGTATCACATTACACCGCACAGTAGTGTCTCTTATTCACGTTATGCCACACAGTATCACATTACACTGCACAGTAGTGTCTCTTATACACGTTATGCCACACAGTATCATATTACACCGCACAATAGTGTCTCTTATTCACGTTATGCCACACAGTATCACATTACACCGCACAGTAGTGTCTCTTATTCACGTTATGTCACACAGTATCACATTACACTGCACAGTAGTGTCTCTTATACACGTTATGCCACACAGTATCATATTACACCGCACAATAGTGTCTCTTATTCACGTTATGCCACACAGTATCATATTACACCGCACAGTAGTGTCTCTTATTCACGTTATGTCACACAGTATCACATTACACTGCACAGTAGTGTCTCTTATACACGTTATGCCACACAGTATCATATTACACCGCACAATAGTGTCTCTTATTCACGTTATGCCACACAGTATCACATTACACCGCACAGTAGTGTCTCTTATTCACGTTATGTCACACAGTATCATATTACACCGCACAGTAGTGTCTCTTATTCACGTTGTCACACAGTATCACATTACACCGCACAGTACTGTCTCTTATTCACGTTATGCCACACAGTATCACATTACACCTCACAGTAGTGTCTCTTATTCACATTATGCCACACAGTATCACATTACACCGCACAGTAGTGTCTCTTATTCACGTTATGCCACACAGTATCACATTACACCGCACAGTAGGGTCTCTTATTCACGTTATGTCACACAGTAGTATCCCTATAGGAAACACTGTCTATAGAAGGCATATGGAGAATGCAAATAGAAAATAGAAATGTGGACCAGTGCTAGTAAATATATTTCTATTTTTATAAGTGGAATGCGGTCAAACTGCATTCAGGGATGTGACTGCAATATCTCTGTTCTCAGCTCTCCGTTGATTGGATCACATTGGCTGTAAACAGCTGATTAACAGGCAGAGGCATTTGCGGGGAGGGCAGGGGGGCAGTGATGGACTGTTGCAGGGGCGGCGTGGGGAAAACGGGGTTGGGCCGTCTGCATTTTCGGGGTGGCTGAGTGACATCACACGCAGCCACCCCTATGTGATAAATAGTGGCAGACCACCTGCATACGCAGCCTAGCTGCAGCTGTAGGGGGTCGTCCACAGTTGCTGCGACCACAATTAAATTGCGGTCACAGTTGCTGAGCAGACCATTCAGCATGCTGGACGGCCTTGCCCTGCGATGGATGAGCATCCCCCAGCATGCAATAGAAAGGATTGCAGATTCTGCAAATCTTACCGAATAACCCCCACTGCCATTAGTACATCTGATCCCGCCCATAGGCACACACATATACACTTACAAACATGCTGTCACACACAAAACACATACAGTACATGTGATATACAGTACAGTCACACATGCAGTATATACAAATAGTTACACACGTGCACACATATATACAGTCACATACATATATATATATATATATATATATATAGTTACACACTTATTCACATACATAGTCACACACTAATACACACATAAATACAGTAGATACTTATACTGTACACACAAACATACATACATACATACACACACACACATATAGTCACATACTTAAATGCAGACACACATACAGACATACTATATAGTGTTTACCCCCCTCACTTCACAGACAGGGTACACTCAATGCATGTACTTTAGTAGCTCCTTTTACTCTCCCCCTCTCCTCCATGCTGTTGGGTTGCGTGGCACTGACTGAGTGCCGCATAGTCCCGCCCATCTGCTTCCACTCCGTCCACTTCCCGAAGGTCAATGCCGTGCAGTGCAGTCTTGTGCCACCCCTCCCCTCACTAAGGGGGTCATTTACTAAGCAGTGATAAGAGTGTAGAAGTGAGCCAGTGGAGAAGTTGCCCCATGAACCAAACAGCAGCTCTGTATAATTTTATTGTATGCAAATTATAGATGTTACTTCAGTGCTGATTGTTTACCATGGGCACTTCTCCACTGGCTCACTTCTCCGCTCTTATCACTGCTTAGTAAATGTCCCCCTCAATCCGGATTGTACCCTGTGACTGTCTGTTACTGCCGGCGCCGGTGTCCAGCGGCACAGCACTGTACTATTGATCAGTCAGACTCAAAATAAACTGCAGCTCCCGGCAACAAGGGATGCTGAGAGCTGTAGTTTATGTTGAGTCTGATTACAAGTGAGGTGCGGTGCGCTGCCACCTGACACTGGCGCCGGCACTAACAGACAGTCACTAATTCTGACAGTACTACTGGTTTCTACACCCTGGACATGGATGGCACTACCAGGCAGTGCCCCCTCCTTGCCTGGTGCCCCTGGCAAGTGCCATCCTGGCCAATGGGTAGATACACCCCTGGCCACAGTAGTGGAATCCTCATCATCGGTGAGTTGTAGGATTTGCTTAATAGCAACCACAAGGGCAGGGACATTAATTTGCAATGGAGAATCCTCATCAGAAACACCTGATTCAGTGTCTGAAAGGACAGTATGCTCTCCCTCCTCGTCAGATGAAACATCTGAGAGATTTGTGGATTGTGAGGAGGAAGCAGCCCACTTAGATGACCCAGAGACACTAGAGTGACCTGGAGTAGATTTTCGTCTGACCAAGGAATGATTTAAGTGCTGCAACTGGTTAGACAAATTTTCCGTCCAAGGCGGATTAACCATAGGGACAATTTGTGGCTTTAAATGCACAGGTGGCCCCATAAGGGGCGTAAGGCGTTCCACCAGAGTACCCAGTAGGTTTGTGAATGCAGCCCAGGGTGGCTCCTGATTGGTTATAGGAACTGCGGACTGATTGGGAGACAGACCATCATACACATGAGCATCCACAGACTTACTGCCCTTCTTGTTAGACATTGTACACAAATGCAACAACAGAGCAAACTATTACGATAAAGCTAGACAGAGTACAATACCTGCGAATAAACCCGTTAGCATGTGACTGTAGACACCGTACACAACACCAGCGAATAAATCCGGTATTAGGTGACTGAGTACACAGTAGAATACACGTAATAGGTAAATACTGTGACGCACTATATATATGACCCTGACGCACCTAGTTCCTTAGGGTACAGAATATAGTGATAGATATATCTGGGAAACACTGAAGGCGAAACCACACAGCAGATACAGGCACACACAGTCACAGACAATGCAGATAATTATTATGACAATAAAACTGCACTGGACTAGTATATGTACAGATATATATATAACACAGAAATGTCCTAGACCGGAGGTATATATCATAATACTCGTACAATATATATACTTTAATGGGTACACTTTTCTTAACTAACGCTGTCTGTATAAAGACATGTAAAATACTCAACTGTTTGTAAAGTCACAGCAGTCACAGCACTGTATACAGGTGGCTTTACAATGGATTCCTTGTCCTGCAGTCTCAGAGACTAGCCGCAACTATG
This sequence comes from Pseudophryne corroboree, assembly GCF_028390025.1. NCBI lineage: Eukaryota > Metazoa > Chordata > Amphibia > Anura > Myobatrachidae > Pseudophryne > Pseudophryne corroboree. Next base: position 540,400,583 of record NC_086449.1, read on the forward strand.
CTTATAAGATGGCGTGCAGCGTCTCAGTCAGGGAGTGAGGGAGAGTATGAGGCAGCTCCAGAGCGGGAAAATCTGCAGTGGATGTCGCCCTGGGCCAGGGAGAGGTTACAGGTCAAGCGCCAGCTCCCCTATGCTGGACTTCTACCCCAGGTACTAGTGAGCCTTATTAAATGGGGTGTTAGGACACCCGACCTGTGCTCTATTGCCCTGGTGGTCTAGTGGGGTCCCTGCTCAGTGAAAGTGTCCATGCCAGGCCATGACCTGTCTCCCTATATCACGGATGGAACGCAATTTAATGGCGGATCCCGCCTGGGGTACTCTCTTACCTCCTCCCCGTAGCAGCCATGAGAACCAGGAGAGTGACTGCGAACGTGTGCCTAGAGCCAGAGCATCTCAGCCACAAGTACCTGGGAACAGGCCACGGGAGTATGCAACGCCACTTGAGAGGTGATGGAGCTGCAGCGCTGAAGTGTCACCATGACATACAGCGCTGACAGCCCAGTTTTGAAGAAATTTTCTGTCAGAAAAAGCTTTTTCAGGGCTGCCCAGTGCAGCCCACCTGTTAAGTGACCTGCTTCTGCAGACACCAATTGAAACTGAGCTCACAGTGCCTGGAGGCAGGGTTATAGAGATGGCCCCAATGGCACCTGGGACAGCCTAATGCTTTAGCCTGTTGGTGCCTCTGGATCAAGATCAAGATCCACTCTACACCTCGATGTTTCACTGTGGAATCCAATGTAACCTGCTACAGAAATTCACATTATAGCACACAGTATGAGTAGAAATTCACATTATACCACACGGTATGAGCCAGAATCCACATTATACCACACAGTATGAGCCACAATTCACTTTATACCACATGGTATGAGCCAAAATTCACTTTATAGCACATGGTATGAGCCAAAGTTTATGCCACATGGAATGACACAAAATTCAGGGAAAGTGACAGCAGGGACATAGGGACAGGGAAAGTGACATAGGAACAGGGAGAGGGACATAGGGACAGGGAGAGTGACAGGGAGAGTGACAGAGGGACAGGGAAAGTGACAGCAGGGACATAGGGGCAGGGAGAGTTCCATAGAGAGGGACAGCAAGGGCATACAGTAAGGACTAGGGAAAGAGTAAAGCAGCAGGGTAAGATTACCTATTTAGCAGCGGCGGTGCTGAGGATGCTGTGGTCTGTGGGGCGATGGCTGAGGAGACAGTGGTTGGTTTGGGGGGTGGAAGAGGCTGTGGGAGTTGCCAGAGGTGCAGAGAAGGACTGAGGGTGGCGGTGGGGCATCAGAGGAGGCTGAGGGAGGGGGCGGTGCAGCGGAGGAGGAGGCAGAGGGTGGCGGGGATAGCGGTGCAACGGCGGGGGAGGCTGTGGTCGGCAGTCTTTGGTGCGGGACTGTAGCTCCTATGACCGAGGCGCTACTATTTCAAATCTGCCGCGGACCGGTAGCCATTCAGGCGATCACTCCTGATTAAAAATTTGGGAATAACTAGTGCTTATGCTATAAAAAAGGATTATTAAGATGGTCTGAAATATATTTTCACAATTTATTATATATAAAAAGGGTATAGTCAACCATATGTAAAAGACATTTCATTTGTATGTCAAAGGGTAACAGGTTTGTTTAAAAACTTTGATTGCAATTGGAGTACGATAAAATATAATTTAATTGGCTGATTGGCTGCCGGTTCGAGAGCTCGATGTGGTGGCAGGGGTCTTCAGACAGTGCTCGAAGAAGTGCCAGTATGCCATACCGGTGTATACCGGCCCACTTCGAGCACTGGTTTGAGGTATAAATCACTGCCAAAAGACACCTCTCCCTCCAAAGACTATTTAGGTATGTATCTGTTCCTGAAGTTGCCTGCAGGCGGCAAAAGATGAAGTGCTATAGTGAATGTGGAGAAAAATTCACACTGGGATGCCTGTTCAAGCAAAATGTATCCGTCCCTGAAATTACCCGCAGGTGGCAAAGCACCAGTGTCCACACCAGACACATTTCTCATGCCAGTAGCTGGGAAAGTACTGTTGCCTGAAGCTGGCACCATTAGGTCACCCATTAAGACAGAAGGGGTCCCAGTACTAATACTATGCCCCACTATTAAACTCTCCAGTATGTATGTCCAGCATGTCTCTCTTCAGTGGACTGTGAATCAGAAGAGGTGACTAGGTATTCAACCTCTTCAAAGAGGCAAGTATAGTGCCAGCATGGCACTAGCAGCCAAGATCTTCCATGAAATGATATTCTGTAGCTTACATTGGAAGCTTAGTTAGAGGTATACAAGTTTGCCCAGCTAGTCTGTAGAGCAACCCTAGTCAAAGACAAATTGGTTTTAAGCAGTTATGCAGGGCTCCAAGATGTACCTGCACTATTTGCCATGAAGTTGACTCTTCTTTTGGTTCACATGAGGGTGATAAGTCTTAAGGCAACCCCATGGACTAAATGTTAAGGCAAATTCAGTTTTAAAATAACTGATGCCGAAGACCCTCTGCTTTTTGTTCATAAATCCTGATTCTGCCATAGCTGGTAAATTAAGCAGTGTGAGACCTGTCAGTGGTCTGGATGGGAGACCAGGACCTGTAGGCTCTTTCTGCACATTAGAGTCTCTAGTTGCGTCTAAATATTTGCTCTTAGTACCATTAGTAGATCCACCATTATTATTGGTGAAGGGCTTGCTGGTTGACGAGATCTAGACTAATGAGGCCACTTGACTTGCCAATTTTGGTAGACACTGACCTATTTGGCCCAGATTTCATTTGTAAAATTAGGGCTCACTACAAGACTCATAAGTTACGATAAAGGAATTGCAGCCCCTTGCTATATAAAGCTTGGCAGCGGAAAATAGATTTGGCAGAACCAGCCTTCTAAGGCTGGACAATTCATTTCCCGCAGAGGTCAAATGACTCATTCATACTACAGCTAAATGTCAAGGCACTGAATACACTTTTACAAGACACAAGGTTCAGGATGAAAGGGCTAGCAGATATCCCTTTTTTTCTGACGTCCTAGTGGATGCTGGGTACTCCGTAAGGACCATGGGGAATAGACGGGCTCCGCAGGAGACTGGGCACTCTTAAAAGAAAGATTAGGCACTATATCTGGTGTGCACTGGCTCCTCCCTCTATGCCCCTCCTCCAGACCTCAGTTAGAATCTGTGCCCGGCCAGAGCTGGATGCACCTAGTGGGCTCTCCTGAGCTTACTAGAAAAGAAAGTATTTGTTAGGTTTTTTATTTTCAGTGAGATCTGCTGGCAACAGACTAACTGCTACGAGGGACTGAGGGGAGAGAAGCAAACCTACCTGCTTGCAGCTAGCTTGTGCTTCTAAGGCTACTGGACACCATTAGCTCCAGCGGGATCGAACACAGGGCCTGACCTCGATCGTCCGTTCCCGGAGCCGCGCCGCCGTCCCCCTTGCAGAGCCAGAAGACGGAAGAACCAGGAGAAAATCGGCGGCTGAAGACTCCGGTCTTTAATAAGGTAGCGCACAGCACTGCAGCTGTGCGCCATTGCTCCCACAGCACACCACACGCTCCGGTCACTGGTGGGTGCAGGGCGCTGGGGGGGGGGCGCCCTGGGCTGCAATAAGTATACCTTTTGGCATAAGTGCACATAATACAGTTATAAACTGTATATGTGCCTAATCCCCCGCCATTAATATTATTAAAAAAGCGGGAGAAGCCCGCCGCGGAGGGGGCGGAGCTATCTCCCTCAGCACACCGGCGCCATTTTTTCTTCACAGCTCCGCTGGAAGGACGCTCCCCAGGCTCTCCCCTGCAGTATACACTACAAGAAGGGTAAAAAAGAGAGGGGGGGCACATAAATTTAGGCGCAAAAGGTGATATAAGCAGCTATTGGGGGAAAATTCACTTTGTGTTAGTGTAAATCCCTCTGTTATATAGCGCTCTGGTGTGTGCTGGCATACTCTCTCTCTGTCTCCCCAAAGGACTTGGTGGGGTCCTGTCCTCAGTCAGAGCATTCCCTGTGTGTGTGCGGTGTGTCGGTACGGCTGTGTCGACATGTTTGAGGAGGACGCTTACGTGGAGGCGGAGCAGGAGCCGATAAGTGTGATGTCGCCCCCTGCGGGGCCGACACCAGAGTGGATGGATATGTGGAAGGTATTAACAGACAGTGTCAACTCCTTGCATAAAAGGTTCGATGACGTAACAGCTTTGGGACAGCCGGCATCTCAGCCCGCGCCTGCCCAGGCGTCTCAGAGGCCATCAGGGGCTCAAAAACGCCCGCTACCTCAGATGGCAGACACGGAGTCTGACTCCAGTGTAGACGAGGATGAGACAAATGTACAGTCCACAAGGGCCATCCGCTGCATGACTACGGCAATGAAAAATGTGTTGCACATTTCTGACATTAACCCGGTTACCTAAAAAGGGTATTATGTTTGGGGAGAAAAAGCAGCCAGTGACTTTTCCCCCATCTGATGAGTTAAATGAATTGTGTGAAGATGCGTGGTGTTCCCCAGATAAGAAATTAGTGATTTCTAAGAGGTTACTAATGGCGTACCCTTTCCCGCCAACGGACAGGTTACGTTGGGAAACATCCCCTAGGGTGGACAAGGCGCTCACACGCTTATCAAAAAAGGTGGCACTGCCGTCTCAGGACACGGCCGCCTTAAAGGAGCCTGCAGATAGAAAGCAGGAGGCTATCCTGAAGTCTGTGTATACACACTCAGGTACTATACTGAGACCTGCAATTGCTTCAGCATGGATGTGTAGTGCTGCAGCTGCTTGGTCTGATACCCTGTCAGATAACATTGATTCCCTTGACAGGGATACTATTTTGCTAACCATAGAGCATATTAAAGACGTCGTCTTATATATGAGGGATACACAGAGGGACATTTGCTGGCTGGCATGTAGAATTAATGCAATGTCCATTTCTGCCAGGAGAGTATTATGGACTCGGCAGTGGACAGGTGATGCTGATTCTAAAAGGCACATGGAGGTTTTGCCTTATAAGGGTGAGGAATTGTTTGGGGACGGTCTCTCGGACCTCGTATCCACAGCAACAGCTGGGAAGTCGACTTTTTTACCTCAGGTTCCCTCACAGCCTAAGAAAGCACCGTATTATCAAGTACAGTCCTTTCGGCCTCAGAAAGGCAAGCGGGTCAGAGGCGCGTCCTTTCTGCCCAGAGGCAGGGGTAGAGGGAAAAAGCTGCACCAGACAGCCAGTTCCCAGGAACAAAAATCATCCCCTGCTTCCACTAAGTCCACCGCATGACGCTGGGGCTCCACAGGTGGAGCCAGGTGCGGTGGGGGCGCGTCTCCTGAACTTCAGCGACCAGTGGGTTCGCTCACAGGTGGATCTCTGGGTTCTACAAGTGGTATCTCAGGAATACAATCTGGAGTTCGAGGCGTCTCCCCCTCGCCGTTACCTCAAATCAGCCTTGCCAGCTGCCCCCACGGAAAGGGAGGTAGTACTGGCGGCAATTCACAAGCTGTACCTTCAGCAGGTGATAATCAAAGTTCCCCTCCTTCAACAGGGACGGGGTTACTATTCCACAATGTTTGTGGTACCGAAACCAGACGGTTCGGTGAGACCCATTCTAAATTTGAAATCCTTGAACACTTATATAAGGAAGTTCAAGTTCAAAATGGAATCGCTCAGGGCGGTTATTGCAAGCCTGGAAGAGGGGGATTTTATGGTGTCACTGGACATCAAGGATGCTTACTTACATGTCTCCATTTACCCACCTCACCAGGAGTACCTCAGGTTTGTGGTACAGGACTGTCATTACCAATTCCAGACGTTGCCGTTTGGTCTGTCCACGGCACCGAGGGTATTTACCAAGGTAATGGCCGAAATGATGATACTCCTTCGAAAGAAGGGAGTTATAATTATCCCGTACTTGGACGATCTCCTTATAAAGGCAAGGTCCAAGGAGCAGTTGTTAGTCGGAGTAGCACTATCTCGGGAAGTGCTACAACAGCACGGCTGGATTCTGAATATCCCAAAGTCGCAGCTGATTCCTATGACGCGTCTGCTGTTCTTGGGCATGATTCTGGACACAGAACAGAAGAAGGTGTTTCTCCCGGAGGAGAAGGCCCAGGAATTGTCATCTCTGGTCGGGGACCTCCTGAAACCAAAACAGGTGTCGGTGCATCACTGCACGCGAGTCCTGGGAAAGATGGTAGCTTCTTACGAAGCAATTCCCTTCGGCAGGTTCCATGCAAGGATTTTTCAGTGGGATCTGTTAGACAAATGGTCCGGATCGCATCTTCAGATGCATCGGTTGATCACCCTGTCCCCGAGGGCCAGGGTGTCTCTGCTGTGGTGGCTGCAGAGTGCTCATCTTCTCGAGGGCCGCAGATTCGGCATTCAGGACTGGGTCCTGGTGACCACGGATGCAAGCCTCCGAGGTTGGGGGGCAGTCACTCAGGGAAGAAACTTCCAAGGACAGTGGTCGAGTCAGGAGACTTCCCTACACATAAATATTCTGGAACTAAGGGCCATTTACAATGCCCTGAGTCAAGCAGAACCCCTGCTTCAAAACCAACCGGTGCTGATTCAGTCAGACAACATCACGGCGGTCGCCCATGTAAACAGACAGGGCGGCACAAGAAGCAGGATAGCGATGGCAGAAGCCACAAGGATTCTTCGATGGGCGGAGAATCACGTGCTAGCACTGTCAGCTGTGTTCATTCCGGGAGTGGACAACTGGGAAGCAGACTTCCTCAGCAGGCACGACCTCCACCCGGGAGAGTGGGGACTTCATCCAGAAGTCTTCAAGCTGATTGTAAATCGTTGGGAAAGGCCACAGGTGGACATGATGGCGTCCCGTCTCAACAAAAAGCTAAAAAGATATTGCGCCAGGTCAAGGGACCCTCAGGCGATAGCTGTGGACGCTCTAGTGACACCGTGGGTGTACCAGTCGGTTTATGTGTTCCCTCCTCTTCCTCTCATACCAAAGGCACTGAGGATAATAAGAAAGAGAGGAGTAAGAACTATACTCATCGTTCCGGATTGGCCAAGAAGAACTTGGTACCCGGAACTACAAGAAATGATCTCAGAGGACCCTTGGCCTCTGCCGCTCCGACAGGACCTGCTACAGCAGGGGCCCTGTCTGTTCCAAGACTTACCGCGGCTGCGTTTGACGGCATGGCGGTTGAACGCCGGATCCTAATGGAAAAGGGCATTCCAGATGAAGTCATTCCTACGCTGATAAAAGCTAGGAAGGATGTGACAGCAAAACATTATCACCGCATATGGCGAAAATATGTTGCTTGGTGTGAGGCCAGGAAGGCCCCAACAGAGGAATTTCAGCTGGGTCGATTTCTGCACTTCCTACAGTCAGGAGTGACTATGGGCCTAAAATTGGGATCCATTAAAGTCCAGATTTCGGTCCTGTCTATTTTCTTTCAAAAAGAACTGGCTTCACTGCCTGAAGTTCAGATGTTTGTTAAGGGAATGCTGCATATTCAGTCCCCTTTTGTGCCTCCAGTGGTACCTTGGGATCTCAACGTTGTGTTGGATTTCCTAAAATCACATTGGTTTGAGCCACTTCAGACCGTGGAGTTGAAGTATCTCACGTGGAAGGTAGTCATGCTGTTGGCCTTGGCCTCAGCTAGGCGTGTGTCAGAATTGGCGGCTTTGTCCTGTAAAAGCCCATATCTGATTTTCCACATGGACAGGGCAGAATTGAGGACTCATCCCCAATTTCTCCCAAAGGTGGTATCAGCGTTTCATTTGAACCAACCTATTGTGGTGCCTGCGGCTACTCGGGACTTGGAGGATTCCAAGTTGCTGGACGTAGTCCGGGCCCTGAAAATCTATGTTTCCAGGACGGCTAGAGTCAGAAAAACTGACTCGCTGTTTATCCTGCATGCACCCAACAAGCTGGGTGCTCCTGCTTCAAAGCAGACTATTGCTCGCTGGATCTGTAGCACGATTCAACTTGCACATTCTGCGGCTGGACTGCCGCATCCTAAATCAGTAAAGGCCCATTCCACGAGGAAGGTGGGCTCTTCTTGGGCGGCTGCCCGAGGGGTCTCGGCTTTACAACTTGCCGAGCTGCTACTTGGTCGGGATCAAACACTTTTGCAAAATTCTACAAGTTGGATACCCTGGCTGAGGAGGACCTTGAGTTTGCTCATTCGGTGCTGCAGAGTCATCCGCACTCTCCCGCCCGTTTGGGAGCTTTGGTATAATCCCCATGGTCCTTACGGAGTACCCAGCATCCACTAGGACGTCAGAGAAAATAAAAATTTACTCACCGGTAATTCTATTTCTCGTAGTCCGTAGTGGATGCTGGGAGCCCGTCCCAAGTGCGGACTTTCTGCAATACATGTATATAGTTATTGCTTAACTATAGGGTTATTGTTCTGAGCAATCTGTTGAATGAGGCTCAGTTGTTGTTCATACTGTTAACTGGGTATAGTTATCACTAGTTGTACGGTGTGATTGGTGTGGCTGGTATGAGTCTTACCCTGGATTCCAAATCCTTTCCTAGTAATGTCAGCTCTTCCGGGCACAGTTTCCCTAACTGAGGTCTGGAGGAGGGGCATAGAGGGAGGAGCCAGTGCACACCAGATATAGTACCTAATCTTTCTTTTAAGAGTGCCCAGTCTCCCGCGGAGCCCGTCTATTCCCCATGGTCCTTACGGAGTACCCAGCATCCACTACGGACTACGAGAAATAGAATTACCGGTGAGTAAATTCTTATTTTTACTTTTGACCAGAAACTGGTTTTGCCTCAAAATAGACCTGTAGGAGGTTTCCCATTTGGTCTCAGTTTACCATAACCATAGGCAGCTTTGCCATTTTCCAATGAGACCAGCTGTTTCAGTGTACTGTAATGATGTTCAAATTCTCAATAGCACCTTACACCTGCTCACGTTTAATGAAAGCAGTAGTTCCATGTTACGTTATTGTCACCTTGTAACCATTTAACTGGCATGGTCAGATCACATGTCTACCAGTTTTTGACAAGGAGATTCGTTTTGCAGATGTGCATAATACAATATTTAAATATTTGTTGTTTAAAAAAAAATAATATATATATATATATATATACTGTATATATATATATATATATATACATATATATATATATATATATATATAAACAACAACAACTATATGAGTGGTTTTGAAGGGAAAAAAAGTCAATTAAGTGGTTAATTCCCAGTCACCTATGGGAATTTGCAGTTCAAATTTGTCTGGATGACAATTGCTCTTTCTACTTTGAACAGGATGAGAGGCCTAAATGTCTGTAACAAAAGCCCTAGTGATTAGGGAATTAGATATTCAAAGGCTGCTCACCTGACTTTGGGCAATGTTCCCTTAAATTAATATTTAAAACTTTGGTTCAAACCTTCAGCGGTTCCTAGAATAGATCATTTTGCAAATTCTTTCTATAGCTCAGGTTCCTACAGTACTTTTGCACCCAGAGTGTAGTGTGGAAACAGTTATCATTGAAGGGATGTGATGTCTTTTCCATGGTCAAAACTTTTTCTCCCATATGTCCTTCTGCCACCTGCTTTTCTGCTGAAGATGTTGCATAAAATGAAAGCAGACAAGGTATCCCAGTTAATCCGGGTTTAATATATGTGGCCATACAAGGTATGGTTCCCTCTAATGAGCTAGTTGTGCCTAGGACCCTAAATTCCTCTAGGACAGGGATGGGGAACCTTCGGCCCTCCAGCTGTTGTTGAACTACACATCCCAGCATGCCCTGCAACAGTTTTAGTATGGCCAAATAGCAAAACTGTAGCAAGGCATGCTGGTATGTGTAGTTAAAAAACAGCTAGAGGGACAAAGGTTCTCCATCCCTGCTCTAGGACTATCCAAAGACTACTTCCAGAGATCTCCAGATCTTCTGGACAAGTTGCTACCATACATGTGGATAATGACATTAGTGGGCTGCTAAAGCTGGGTACACACCAGGACAGAGCCGGCCCTAACCAATATGATGCCCTAGGCAAGATTTTGGCTGGTGCCCCCTAGCACAACCACTGGTTCCACCTCTGAACTTGCACCTCTTTCCCAGCACCATCACCCCTCACCCATAGCAGTCCTTATTTTGGTGTTTGTACCCCCTATATTTTAAATAGGAACAGTGCGCACATTTGGCGCACAGCCCAAAAAGGGGTGTGTTTTTGCTGGCAAGGGGCATGGCCACACAATAGTAACCCCAATTCCAATTACACCACACAGTACTGCAACTTTATTCACATTTGATCATGCGATAGTGTCCATAATTCATATTACATCCCACAGTAGTACCACTTTACCTTAAATGTTACTCCTCACAGTAGAGCCCCTTATTCACATTACATCACACTGAATTGCTCCTTATTCACATTAAACCAGACCCTATTGCTCTTTATTCACATTAGATGACACAGTAGTGCCCTTTCTATACGCAACGCCACATAGTAGAGCACCTTATACACATAATGGCATACATTAGTAATGCATTTAAACACATAATTCCACACAGTAATGCCCCTTACACATATTAGACATATTATTAATGTCCTTATAAACATAATGCACCTTACACATTATGACCACCTTTATTAATGCCTTTTTACACATAATGTCCCTTACACATATGCCACACATTATTAATGCCCTTATACACATAATGACACACATAGTGCCCCCTACACATTTGCTGCACATTATTAGTGCCCCTATACAGTATACACATAATGACACACATGCAGTACTACCCTATTACACATATGCCGCACATTTTTAATGCCCTTATACACATAATGACACACATAGTGCCCCTTACAAATATGTTGCACATTATTAATGCATTTTTACATGACACACATAATGCTCCTTACACATATTCTGAACACTACTGCACAACCAACCCACTCACATGCACACAGCACTCACACTGCCACTAACACTGTGGCCTCTGCCTCTGCTTGGATACAGATATGTCCTCATAAATCTTGCCTCAATGCTAACGTTGGGCACCTTTTTTATGAAAATGCATCTTATTTGCATTGCTATGTGGCTAGGATGCACAAGCACCTTCTGCTGATTAAACTGATATGCAGCATGACTATATACTGTGTGAGACTGTGGCTGTATCTGCATATGAAATGCTACATACAGAATATAGGCATGCCGCATATCATTTTAATCAGCAGAAGCTGCTGATGCCCCTAGGCATATCAAATGCCCTAGGCAATTGCCTAGTTTGCCTATACCTATGGCCGGCTCTGCACCAGGACAGTGTGTCCCACTGATGGTGATATGCAATTTAGTGTAAAGGTCCATACACATGGAGCAATATAGCTGAGCAATTTTGACTATATAGTCAAAATCGCTCAGAAAGTTAGTGCATATCGCTCCGTGTGTACACAGCCAGCGATAGCGATGCACGTCCCCGCCAGGTCGCTATCGCTGCTAAAAATAGACTGTGCAGGCAAGTCAATTTTGGCTAGGTCGCTGGAAAAGAAAAAGCATCCCCTTGCTTAAATGAGTTAGCCAAAATCGCCCATAGCCAAAATCGCTGGTAAAGTTAGTCAAAATCTAATACTGCCAGTTCAAGGGAAAACGCTCAGTCAAAATCTCTCATAGTTAAAATCTCTCTGTCTGTATGCACCTTAAGATAGTGTGATGTATCAATACAGCATAAATGTAACTACCTGCAGCTGTTCATTGCTTTATCCCACTATACGATGCATATGATATATCATTTTGATCTGCATTTGTATGGTATATCATACAATATATTGCTTAGTGCGTAAAAAGCTAAGATTGTCTTGTTCAGTAGTCCTTATCATTGTCTCACTGAGGCCATGCAATGATAGGTATTCTGCTATGATTAGAGAATTTAATGTATGGCATAGTACTGCCAATACAGCTAGACCAGCTTCTCTCCTTCCTGGACTTTCTGGCTGCCAAATAAGAAGTAGTCCTAGCATCTGCCACCATCTGCTTTTATAGTGCAGCTCTTGCCTTGTTATCACTAGTGATGTGCACCGGAAATTTTTCGGGTTTTGTGTGTTGGTTTTGGATTCGGTTCCGCGGCCGTGTTTTGGATTCGGACGCGTTTTGGCAAAACCTCCCTGAAATTTTTTTGTCGGATTCGGGTGTGTTTTGGATTCGGGTGTTTTTTTACAAAAAACCCTCAAAAACAGCTTAAATCATAGAATTTGGGGGTCATTTTGATCCCATAGTATTATTAACCTCAATAACCATAATTTACACTCATTTCCAGTCTATTCTGAATACCTCACACCTCACAATATTATTTTTAGTCCTAAAATTTGCACGAGGTCGCTGGATGACTAAGCTAAGCGACCCAAGTGGCCGACACAAACACCTGGCCCATCTAGGAGTGGCACTGCAGTGTCAGACAGGGTGGCACTTCAAAAAATAGTCCCCAAACAGCACATGATGCAAAGAAAAAAAGAGGTGCAATGAGGTAGCTGTGTGACTAAGCTAAGCGACCCAAGTGGCCGACACAAACATCTGGCCCATCTAGGAGTGGCACTGCAGTGTCAGGCAGGATGGCACTTCAAAAAAATAGTCCCAAAACGCACATGATGCAAAGAAAAAAAGAGGCGAAATGAGGTAGCTGTGTAACTAAGCTAAGCGACCCAAGTGGCCGACACAAACACCTGGCCCATCTAGGAGTGGCACTGCAGTGTCAGACAGGATGGCACTTCAAAAAATAGTCCCCAAACAGCACATGATGCAAAGAAAAAAAAGAGGTGCACCAAGGTCGCTGGATGGCTAAGCTAAGCGACCCAAGTGGCCGACACAAACACCTGGCCCATCTAGGAGTGGCACTGCAGTGTCAGACAGGATGGCAGATTTAAAAAATAGTCCCCAAACAGCACATGATGCAAAGAAAAAAAGAGGTGCCTGACTTAAACAAACCAACTCACCATCAGAATCCTCCTTGTCAATTTCCTCCCCAGCGCCAGCAACACCCATAACCTCATCCTGGTGTACTTCAACAGTGACATCTTCAATTTGACTATCAGGAACTGGACTGCGGGTGCTCCTTCCAGCACTTGCAGGGGGCGTGCAAATGGTGGACGGCGCAACCTCTTCCCGTCCAGTGTTGGGAAGGTCAGGCATCGCAACCGACACAATTGGACTCTCCTTGGGGATTTGTGATTTAGAAGAACGCAAAGTTCTTTGCTGTGCTTTTGCCATCTTAACTCTTTTAAGTTTTCTAGCAGGAGGATGAGTGCTTCCATCCTCATGTGAAGCTGAACCACTAGCCATGAACATAGGCCAGGTCCTCAGCCGTTCTTTGCCACTCCGTGTCGTAAATGGCACATTGGCAAGTTTACGCTTCTCCTCAGACGATTTTGATTTAAATTTTTGGGTCATTTTACTGAGCTTTATTTTTTGGGATTTTACATGCTACCTACTATGACATTGGGCATCGGCCTTGGCAGACGACGTTGATGGCATTTCATCGTCTCGGCCATGACTAGTGGCAGCAGCTTCAGCACGAGGTGTAAGTGGATCTTGATCTTTCCCTATTTTACCCTCCACATTTTTGTTCTCCATTTTTTAATGTGTGGAATTATATGCCAGTAATATATCAATAGCAATGGCCTACTACTATATATACTGCGCACAACTGAAATGCACCACAGGTATGGATGGATAGTATACTCGACGACACAGAGGTAGGTAGAGCAGTGGACTACTGTACCGTACTGCTATATATATAGTTATACTGGTGGTCAGCAAACTGTGCAAAACTGAAATGCACCACAGGTATGGATGGATAGTATACTTGACGACACAGAGGTAGGTAGAGCAGTGGCCTTCTGTACCGTACTGCTATATAGTATATACTGGTGGTCAGCAAACTGTGCAAAACTGAAATGCACCACAGGTATGGATGGATAGTATACTTGACGACACAGAGGTAGGTAGAGCAGTGGACTACTGTACCGTACTGCTATATATATATAGTTATACTGGTGGTCAGCAAACTGTGCAAAACTTAAATGCACCACAGGTATGGATGGATAGTATACTTGACGACACAGAGGTAGGTAGAGCAGTGGACTACTGTACCGTACTGCTATTTATATAGTTATACTGGTGGTCAGCAAACTGTGCAAAACTGAAATGCACCACAGGTATGGATGGATAGCATACTTGACGACACAGAGGTAGGTAGAGCAGTGGCCTTCTGTACCATACTGCTATATAGTATATACTGGTGGTCAGCAAACTGTGCAAAACTGAAAGGCACCACAGGTATGGATGGATAGTATACTTGACGACACAGAGGTAGGTAGAGCAGTTGACTACTGCACCGTACTGCTATATATATAGTTATACTGGTGGTCAGCAAACTGTGCAAAACTGAAATGCACCACAGGTTTGGATGGATAGTATACTTTACGACACAGAGGTAGCTAGAGCAGTGGCCTTATGTACCGTACTGCTATATAGTATATACTGGTGGTCAGCAAACTGTGCAAAACTGAAATGCACCACAGGTATGGATGGATAGTATACTTGACGACACAGAGGTAGGTTGAGCAGTGGACTACTGTACCGCACTGCTATATATATAGTTATACTGGTGGTCAGCAAACTGTGCAAAACTGAAATGCACCACAGGTATGGATGGATAGTATACTTGACAGCCCAGAGGTAGGTAGAGCAGTGGCCTTCTGTACCATACTGCTATATAGTATATACTGGTTGTCAGCAAACTGTGCAAAACTGAAATGCACCACAGGTATGGATGGATAGTATACTTGACGACACAGAGGTAGGTAGAGCAGTGGACTACTGTACTGTACTGCTATTTATATAGTTATACTGGTGGTCAGCAAACTGTGCAAAACTGAAATGCACCACAGGTATGGATGGATAGCATACTTGACGACACAGAAGTAGGTAGAGCAATGGCCTTCTGTACCATACTGCTGTATAGTATATACTGGTGGTCAGCAAACTGTGCAAAACTGAAATGCACCACAGGTATGGATGGATAGTATACTTGACGACACAGAGGTAGGTAGAGCAGTGGACTACTGTACCGTACTGCTATATATATAGTTATACTGGTGGTCAGCAAACTGTGCAAAACTGAAATGCACCACAGGTATGGATGGATAGTATACTTGACGACACAGAGGTAGGAAGAGCAGTGGCCTTCTGTACCGTACTGCTATATAGTATATACTGGTGGTCAGCAAACTGTGCAAAACTGAAATGCACCACAGGTATGGATGGATAGTATACTTGACGACACAGAGGTAGGTAGAGCAGTGGACTACGGTACCGTACTGCTATATATATAGTTATACTGGTGGTCAGCAAACTGTGCAAAACTGAAATGCACCACAGGTATGGATGGATAGTAAACTTGACAGCCCAGAGGTAGGTAGAGCAGTGGCCTTCTGTACCGTACTGCTATATAGTATATACTGGTTGTCAGCAAACTGTGCAAAACTGAAATGCACCACAGGTATGGATGGATAGTATACTTGACGACCCAGAGGTAGGTAGAGCAGTGGACTACTGTACTGTACTGCTATTTATATAGTTATACTGGTGGTCAGCAAACTGTGCAAAACTGAAATGCACCACAGGTATGGATGGATAGCATACTTGACGACACAGAAGTAGGTAGAGCAGTGGCCTTCTGTACCATACTGCTGTATAGTATATACTGGTGGTCAGCAAACTCTGCAAAACTGAAATGCACCACAGGTATGGATGGATAGTATACTTGACGACACAGAGGTAGGTAGAGCAGTGGACTACTGTACCGTACTGCTATATATATAGTTATACTGGTGGTCAGCAAACTGTGCAAAACTGAAATGCACCACAGGTATGGATGGATAGTATACTTGACGACACAGAGGTAGGTAGAGCAGTGGCCTTCTGTACCATACTGCTATATAGTATATACTGGTGGTCAGCAAACTGTGCAAAACTGAAATGCACCACAGGTATGGATGGATAGTATACTTGACGACACAGAGGTAGGTAGAGCAGTGGACTACTGTACCGTACTGCTATATATATAGTTATACTGGTGGTCAGCAAACTGTGCAAAACTGAAATGCACCACAGGTATGGATGGATAGTATACTTGACGACACAGAGGTAGGTAGAGCAGTGGCCTTCTGTACCGTACTGCTATATAGTATATACTGGTGGTCAGCAAACTGTGCAAAACTGAAATGCACCACAGGTATGGATGGACAGTATACTTGACAACACAGAGGTAGGTAAAGCAGTGGACTACTGTACCATACTGCTATATATATAGTTATACTGGTGGTCAGCAAACTGTGCAAAACTGAAATGCACCACAGGTATGGATGGATAGTATACTTGACGACACAGAGGTAGGTAGAGCAGTGGCCTTCTGTACCGTACTGCTATCAGTGGCGTAACTAGAAATTTTTCTCCCCCAAGCCAAAAAATTCTTTGGCGCTCCCCCCCCCCCCCCCCCCCCCACCCCCACCCGCCGCATAATTGGGAGCAAGAAAGGGATAACGGCGCGCGCTGCAAAAAGGGGCGTGGTTTTGTTGGAATGGGCGTGGTTTCTCATAAAGGGGCGTGGTATTGCAGGAAAAGACTACCTTATACCCCAGTTTTGCAACCTGCACGCCCAGACGTTAGCCACCACAGGAAAGAAAAATAATCCTGATTCATGCCCCTTACATTATTTGTCATTTTTCCTCCTTATAGTAATGCCCAGTATACATTATGCCACATACTGCAATGGCCCTTAGACATTATTCCACACACAATAATGCACATGACACATTATACCACACACCATAATGCCCCCGACACATTATGCCACACACCGTAATGCCTGTGACACATTATGCCACACACCGTAATGCCTGTGACACATTATGCCACACACCGTAATGCCCCCGACACATTATGACAGGAATCGCAATGCCCGTTATACATTATGCTACACACTGCAATGCCCCTGATACATTATAGCACATACAATGCCTGTGACACATTATGACACACACCGCAATGACCTTGAGACATTATACCACAATGCCCGTGATATAGTATACCATACACCGTAATGCCTGTGACACATACCGCAATGCCCTGCCCGTTATACCCTATGCCACACACCGCAATGCCCATTATGTATTATGCCACACTGCAATGACCCTGAGACATTATACCACATACCACAATGCCCGTGATATAGTATACCACACACCGTAATGCCTGACACATTATGACACACACCGCAATGTCCGTGATACATTATGCCACACACTGCAATGACCCTGAGACATTATACCACATATCACAATGCCCGCGATATAGTATACCATACACCGTAATGCCTGTGACACATTATGACACACACCGCAATGTCCGTGATACATTATGCCACACACCGTAATGCCCATTACACATTAAGTCCTACAGTAAGGCTTCTAATTACTTTTCAATTACCTTCTCGTTGTCAGGGGTTTCATGCACTGGGTGTCATGCTCGTTGCCAGGTGTTTCATGCACTGGGTGTCATGCTCGTTGTCAGGTGTTTCATGCACTGGGTGTCATGCTCGTTGCTAGGAGGTAGTCCTTGTTGCTAGGGCTGTGCTCCCAGTGCCACATATGACCCCAGTGCCAGATATTCCCCCACGGTGCCAGGTACTCACATGCCCCCGGTGCCAAATATAGCCCCCCCCCATGTGCCAGGTACACATATACCCCCCCAGTGCCACATATGCCCCCAGTGCCAGATATTCCCCCCCAGTGCCACATATGCCCCCAGTGCCAGATATTCCCCCGTGCCAGATATGCCGCCAGTGCCATATATTCCCCCCCAGTGCCACATATGCCCCCAGTGCCAGATATTCCCCCAGTGCCAGATATCCCCCCTAGTGCCAGACATCCCCCCTAGTGCCAGACATCCCCCCCAGTGCCAGACATCCCCCCCTCCCAGTGCCATATATGCCCCAGTGCCAGACATCCCCCCCCCAGTGCCAGATATCCCCCCCAGTGCCAGACATCCCCCCCCCAGTGCCATATATGCCCCAGTGCCAGACATCCCCCCCAGTGCCATATATGCCCCAGTGCCAGACATCCCCCCCCCAGTGCCAGATATCCCCCCAGTGCCAGACACCCCCCCCCAGTGCCAGATATCCCCCCCAGTGCCATATATGCCCCAGTGCCAGATATCCCCCCCTAGTGCCAGACATCTCCCCCCCAGTGCCATATATGCCCCAGTGCCAGACATCCCCCCCCAGTGCCAGATATCCCCCCCAGTGCCAGACATCCCCCCCCCCAGTGCCATATATGCCCCAGTGCCAGACATCCCCCCCCAGTGCCATATATGCCCCAGTGCCAGACATCCCCCCCCAGTGCCAGATATCCCCCCCAGTGCCAGACATCCCCCCCCAGTGCCAGATATCCCCCCCCAGTGCCATATATGCCCCAGTGCCAGATATCCCCCCTAGTGCCAGACATCTCCCCCCCAGTGCCATATATGCCCCAGTGCCAGACATCCCCCCCCCCAGTGCCAGATATCCCCCCCCAGTGCCAGACATCCCCCCCCCCAGTGCCAGATATCCCCCCCAGTGCCATATATGCCCCAGTGCCAGATATCCCCCCTAGTGCCAGACATCTCCCCCCCAGTGCCATATATGCCCCAGTGCCAGACATCCCCCCCCCCCAGTGCCAGATATCCCCCCCAGTGCCAGACATCCCCCCCCCCAGTGCCAGATATCCCCCCCCCAGTGCCATATATGCCCCCTAGTGCCAGACATCTCCCCCCCAGTGCCATATATGCCCCAGTGCCAGACATCCCCCCCCAGTGCCAGATATTCCCCCCAGTGCCGCCGTCGCCGCTTATTGGAGGGACACGGAGGGCACAGATCGCCTCTCCTGTGTCCCTCCTGCTGCATCATCTCCGGCGGCCGCGGGTCTAATAGGGGGAAGTGCCGTCCGTGAGCCAATTAGAGCTCACGGACGGCACTTCCCCCTATTAGACCCGCGGCCGCCGGAGATGATGCAGGAGGGACACAGGAGAGGCACACGCTGTGCCGTCCGTGTCCCTCCAACAAGCGGCGGCGGGAAGGAGAAAGCAGACTGACATGCGGGCGCTCGTCCGCATGTCAGTCTGCTGTAATCAGTGGCGCCCCCGCAGCCCCTCGCCCCCAAGCCACCGCGAGGACTGCGGGGGCAGTAGTTACGCCACTGACTGCTATATAGTATATATACTGGTGGTCAGCAAACTGTGCAAAACTGAAATGCACCACAGGTATGGATAGATAGTATACTTGACGACACAGAGGTAGGTAGAGCAGTGGACTACTGTACCGTACTGCTATATATATATAGTTATACTGGTGGTCAGCAAAATTCTGCACTGTCCTCCTACTAGTATATATATACTACAATGCAGCACAGATATGGAGCGTTTTTCAGGCACAGAACGTATAATACTGGTGGTCACTGGTCAGCAAAACTCTGCACTGTCCTCCTACTATATAATACTGCTGGTCCCCAGTCCCCACAATAAAGCAATTAGCACACTGAGCACAGATATTTGCAGCACACTGAGCACAGTCAGATATGGAGCGTTTTTCAGGCAGAGAACGTAGATATTTGCACTTGCAGCACACTGAGCACAGATATTTGCAGCACACTGAGCACAGATATTTGCAGCACAATTTGCAGCCCATTGAACATAGAAACTGAGAGGACGCCAGCCACGTCCTCTCACGATTATCTCCAATGCACGAGTGAAAATTGGCGGCGACGCGCGGCTCCTTATATAGAATACGAATCTCGCGAGAATATAGAAATATAGAACCTATTCTAACCTTGGACACAAGTTCAGAGAGTGTCCTTTTATTTAGAGATGAGCGGGTTCGGTTTCTCTGAATCCGAACCCGCCCGAACTTCATGGTTTTTTTCACGGGTCCGAGCAGACTCGGATCCTCCCGCCTTGCTCGGTTAACCCGAGCGCGCCCGAACGTCATCATGACGCTGTCGGATTCTCGCGAGACTCGGATTCTATATAAGGAGCCGCGCGTCGCCGCCATTTTCACACGTGCATTGAGATTGATAGGGAGAGGACGTGGCTGGCGTCCTCTCCATTTAGATTATAAGAGAGAGAGATTTACTGGAGCTTAGGACTAGGAGGAGTACTGTAGAAGTGTAGAGAGTGCAGAGAGTTTACTAGTGAGTGACCACCAGACAGTGCAGTTTATTTAATATATCCGTTCTCTGCCTGAAAAAAGCGATACACACAGTGACTCAGTCACATACCATATCTGTGTGCACTGCTCAGGCTCAGCCCAGTGTGCTGCATCATCTACATATATTATATATCTGTCTGACTGCTCAGCTCACACAGCTTATAATTGTGGGGGAGACTGGGGAGCACTGCAGTGCCAGTTATAGGTTATAGCAGGAGCCAGGAGTACATAATATTATATAGTGAGTGACCACCAGACAGTGCAGTTTATTTAATATATCCGTTCTCTGCCTGAAAAAAGCGATACACACAGTGACTCAGTCACATACCATATCTGTGTGCACTGCTCAGGCTCAGCCCAGTGTGCTGCATCATCTATATATATTATATATCTGTCTGACTGCTCAGCTCACACAGCTTATAATTGTGGGGGAGACTGGGGAGCACTGCAGTGCCAGTTATAGGTTATAGCAGGAGCCAGGAGTACATAATATTATATTAAAATTAAACAGTGCACACTTTTGCTGCAGGAGTGCCACTGCCAGTGTGACTGACCAGTGACCTGACCACACTGACCACCAGTATAGTTAGTAGTATACTTATATTGTGATTGCCTGAAAAAGTTAAACACTCGTCGTGTGACTTCACTTGTGTGTTGTTGTTTTTTTTATTCTATAAAAATAAAACTCATTCTGCTGACAGACAGTGTCCAGCAGGTCCGTCATTATATAATATATAATATATACCTGTCCGGCTGCAGTAGTGATATATATATATTTTTTATATCATTTATCATCCAGTCGCAGCAGACACAGTACGGTAGTTCACGGCTGTGGCTACCTCTGTGTCTGCACTCGGCAGGCAGTCCGTCCATAATTGTATACCACCTAACCGTGGTTTTTTTTTCTTCTTTATACATACATTCTACTCTGTAGAGCCAGTTTGTGCAAGGAGAGATTAATTGCTTCTTTTTTGGGGGGGGTCCAAACCAACCCGTCATATCAGTCACAGTCGTGTGGCAGACCCTGTCACTGAAATGATGGGTTGGTTAAAGTGTGCATGTCCTGTTTTGTTTATACAACATAAGGGTGGGTGGGAGGGCCCAAGGACAATTCCATCTTGCACCTCTTTTTTCTTTTCTTTTTCTTTGCATCATGTGCTGATTGGGGAGGGTTTTTTGGAAGGGACATCCTGCGTGACACTGCAGTGCCACTCCTAAATGGGCCCGGTGTTTGTGTCGGCCACTAGGGTCGCTAATCTTACTCACACAGTCAGCTACCTCATTGCGCCTCTTTTTTTCTTTGCGTCATGTGCTGTTTGGGGAGGGTTTTTTGGAAGGGACATCCTGCGTGACACTGCAGTGCCACTCCTAGATGGGCCCGGTGTTTGTGTCGGCCACTAGGGTCGCTAATCTTACTCACACAGCTACCTCATTGCGCCTCTTTTTTTCTTTGCGTCATGTGCTGTTTGGGGAGGGTTTTTTGGAAGGGACATCCTGCGTGACACTGCAGTGCCACTCCTAGATGGGCCCGGTGTTTGTGTCGGCCACTAGGGTCGCTAATCTTACTCACACAGCTACCTCATTGCGCCTCTTTTTTTCTTTGCGTCATGTGCTGTTTGGGGAGGGTTTTTTGGAAGGGCCATCCTGCGTGACACTGCAGTGCCACTCCTAGATGGGCCCGGTGTTTGTGTCGGCCACTAGGGTCGCTAATCTTACTCACACAGCTACCTCATTGCGCCTCTTTTTTTCTTTGCGTCATGTGCTGTTTGGGGAGGGTTTTTTGGAAGGGACATCCTGCGTGACACTGCAGTGCCACTCCTAGATGGGCCCGGTGTTTGTGTCGGCCACTAGGGTCGCTTATCTTACTCACACAGCGACCTCGGTGCAAATTTTAGGACTAAAAATAATATTGTGAGGTGTGAGGTATTCAGAATAGACTGAAAATGAGTGTAAATTATGGTTTTTGAGGTTAATAATACTTTGGGATCAAAATGACCCCCAAATTCTATGATTTAAGCTGTTTTTTAGTGTTTTTTGAAAAAAACACCCGAATCCAAAACACACCCGAATCCGACAAAAAAAATTCGGTGAGGTTTTGCCAAAACGCGTTCGAACCCAAAACACGGCCGCGGAACCGAACCCAAAACCAAAACACAAAACCCGAAAAATTTCAGGCGCTCATCTCTACTTTTATTAAAGAAATTCATATTATTACTAGCTTAAGCTTTAGTGGCTAGGGGTGCTGAACTAGCCTTAATTTATTTTACTGATCCAAAACACTCTCCTTTGAAAATTGTATAAATGAGTTTGATATAATCTTAGACCGCACAAATCCAAGGCTTTGTTTGTTTACTGAACTCAGCTCATACAGTACTTGAAACTTACTGCTCCGCTAACATGTGAATCTTCACAGTTATTTTCTTGTCATGAACCCCTTTGGCTTGCCAAATCCTCTATAATTAGAGAATGAATATTTTATAGCTATGAAAAGCCATGGCATTCAACATTCCCAATTTAAGGGACACTCCTTCTTGGATGCTGACACCTCTAGTGCAGAAACAAAAGGTATGTTCCTACTTTCCAGAATACACGCCATTCATTGGTCCTATGAGTAAATGTTTACCAAGCATTATTGAAGATCACCCGATCTTCCAAGCAACCACCGGGTTTGTGGTAGTCTACCACCAGCTGTTGCTTGGTGAAAGCCTTCCGACGAACAAATAGTTGTTTGCAGGAATCTATGACCTGCAAACTTTCTTTGTTTTAGGAAATAGGATTGCCACCTAGCAACAGCACCCACCCTACCCACCCGTTACCTTGCTAGGTCTTGATAAAGCTAAATATTTATCTTATATAATACCCTTTATGAGGTCTAAGAACACTGTACGCTATCTACGTATGAAGTACCGTAAGGGTACGCACGTTGCGTAACAATCGCTTAGCCGTAGTCGAGACGCTCAAGCGTCACGTTCGCTCACGGCCAAGAGATCACGGGCAGGCACGCTATTGGCTGCTGACTAACTTAATGATTCGCTATAGCGTAGCGGACGCTCGGGACCACGAGGAGATCAACAGCGGCGCTGACGCTCACAATGTTAAACCTTTGTATCTAAACCATAAACAGTGTATTGTGCAGTAAAACCTTAGTGTAATGATAGAGTGTAAATGCAACACAGTATAACCTTATTACCTTTAAAGCTGTTCTAGCGTCACCGACGCTCTGAGAATACTTAACACTCTAAGAAATACACAGATACCGTGCTCAGGGTCCAACGCCTAATATATATATTATGAATGATATACTTGCAAAAGAATTAATACAAATACAAATCATACACTACAATATAACATAGACTACCTAACCAGATAACTACACAGGAAATATAATACAATTACTATTTAAGAGAAAATAAGAGAGAAAGAGGAGAAGAGAGAGAGAGAGAGAAATTGGCCCACAATAACAAGAAGATCAATATAGTTGCGGAGAAACACTTACGCACAAAGGAAACGATCGCATGCGCCTCGATATCCAGCTCCCGATTATCAGCAATGAGAACCGTTGAAGAGAGTGAACTGGATATGGTCGGCCTGCCTATTTATGCCCCACACACAATACAATTCAATTGTCCCTACAATCTCATTGTTCATTGGACACAGGAATTCGGCTTCGCATTATAACAAAAGGTCATAGGTTGATTCATACAGGTGGGCTGTGACTGCTTCCAACTGTTCAGGTGGGTGGGATACTGAGTTTCCCGCCGCATGACTAAATAAGAACAAATAATAGTAAATGGACATAAACTTCTTATGTCCATAACTATTCGCACGAGCAATTAATCCGCTCCAAACCAACACCGGAATATTGCTATTTAAATACTCTTCCGATGGGTACCAAACACCACTGTATGACCCCTGTTAGACCCTTCGTACAATACAAAGAGGGATCTCTCTGTTCAGGAACATGCTATGTTAACTAAACTTTCAGAATCTATCAAAGGGACCATGATCTACAAAATACATTATATAGTGAAAATATGTAACGATTGAGTCGCACGCTACGATCACATAAACTCTACGGTAAATACGCATACCGTGCGCCTGCGGGTGCCCGCGACTGTGAGTATGCGCACGTACGGGAGAGCGTACGCATGCGCAGCACGGACCTGTGTGAGGTGCAAATATGGTAGTGTGCATAGAGATATTTTTCTGACTTTGACAGTCCACCCTTTGGCAGTCAACAATAACTGCCACCTTCTAACACATTTCAAAAAGAGAAAAATATATGTCAGGGGTTAATACATTTACATGGTTGGGTAGGGGAGGAGAGGAGAAGGTAGGAAAAGGGTATGACCTAGTGAGATAGCAGAAGCATGTGTGTATGAATCCGTGCTTGGGGGTCATGTATCATCGTGCCGTACGTGTTTTAAATCAAGCTTCGAGGTATTGTGAAGTATACATTTGAATTCCTTCTTATCCCGTGGTACGGGTCTGTGGATGGGCTGTCAAACTTTACCGAGCTCTTTTCGGCTTTGGTTGTAACAAAATGGGGGAGCACATTTTAGTTGATGATACATGAATGGGGGAGATATGTGATTGCTGATATCTGTGCCTGTATTCCCTATCGACTATGTGTGTCATTACCTGAGGGTTGTAGAAATGAAGAAAAGACATAATTACGGTAAATGCGGTGGTATTCTATGTCAGGTAAATGTACATTCGTCGATTGAGGTCTTGTTTGCTGTCTGTTGAATGCAGTCTTCTTTGTGCTTTTGCCCATAAGGTGCGAGCAAAAGCTGTCAATGTCCATAGATTTACAAAAGTGTTGGGCTAGCGTAATTTTAAAATTTCTAGGGAAACTGGGGATCCATGGCATAGTTCATCAAAAATCTGTGTATCAGGTTGTCAAAACTTCTTCTTTAATCCCTCTGTTGTCTGTATATCGGCTCATCAAACTCCTCGTCCAAGTGGGTCTTTTTACCTTGGAGGAAACGGAAAAACAGGTGAAAGAAACGGACCGTAGAAATCGCTGATAAAGCTAAATATTTTATCGTATATAATACCCTTTATGAGGTCTAAGAACACTGTACGCTATCTATGTATGAAGTACCGTAAGGGTACGCTAGTTGCGTAACAATCGCTTCGCCGTGATCGAGACGCTCAAGCGTCACGTTCACTCACGGCCAAGAGATCACAGGCAGGCACGTTATTGGCTGTTGACTAAAGTAACGATTCGCTATAGCGTAGCGAACGCTCGGGACCACGAGGAGATCACCAGCGGCGCTGACGCTCACTATATTAAACCTTTGTATCTAAACCATAAACAGTGTATTGTGCAGTAAAACCTTAGTGTAATATTAGAGAGTAAATGCAACACAGTATAACCTTATTACCTTAAAAGCTGTTTGAGCGTCACCGACACTCTGAGAATACTTAATACTATAAGAAACACACAGATACCGTGCTCAGGGTCCAACGCCTAAAATATATATTATGAATGCTATACTTGCAAAAGAGTTAAACACAATACAAGTCATACACTACAATATAACATAGACTACCTAACCAGATAACTACACAGGAAATACAATACAATACAATTTAAGGGAAAATGAGTGAGAGAGAGAGGAGAGAGAGAGAGATTGAGAGAGATTGAGAGAGATTGGCCCGCAATAACAAGAAGATCAATATAGTTGCGGAGAAACACTTACGCACAAGGGGAAACGATCGCATGCGCCTCGATATCCAGCTCCCGATTATCAGCAATGAGAACCGTTGAAGAGAGTGAACTGGATATGGTCGGCCTGCCTATTTATGCCCCACACACAATACAATTCAATGGTCCCTACAATCTCATTGTTCATTGGACACAGGAATTCGGCTTCGCATTATAACAAAAGGTCATAGGTTGATTCATACAGGTGGGCTGTGACTATTTCCAACTGCTCAGGTGGGAGGGAAACTGGGTTTCCCGCCGCATGGGTAATAAAGTGCAAATAAAGTAAATGTTCATAAACTTCTTATGTCCATAACTATTCGCACAAGCGATTGATCTGCTTCAAACCAACACCGGAATATTTCTAATTAAATATTCTTCCGATGGATACTAAACACCACTGTATTACTCCTGTCTGACCCTTCGTATCAAACAAAGAGGGATTTCTCTGTTCATGAACATTCTATATTAACCAAACTTTCAGAATCTATCAAAGGGACCATGATCTACAAAATACATTATTAGTGAAAATATGTAATGATTGAGTCGCACGCTATGATCGCATAAACTCTACCGTAAATACGCATACCATGCGCCTGCGGGTGCCCGCGACTGTGAGTATGCGCACGTACGGGAGAGCGTACGCATGCGCAGCACGGACCAGTATGAGGTGCAAATATGGCAGTGTGTGTAGAGATATTTTTCTGACTTTGACAATCCACCCTTTGGCAGTCAATAATAACTGCCACCTTCTAAAACATTTCAAAAGGAGAAAAATATATGTCAGGGGTTAATTCATTTCCATGGTTGGGTAAGGGAGGAGTGAGGAGTAGGTGGGAAGAGGGTATGACCTAGTGAGATAGCAGAAGCATGTGTGTATGAGTCCATGTTTTGGGGGTCATGTATCATCGTGCCGTACGTGTTGTAAATCAAGCTTCGAGGTATTGCGAAGTATACATTTGAATTCCTTCTTATCCCGTGGTACGGGTCTGTGGATGGGCTGTCAAACTTTACCGAGCTCTTTTCGGTTTTGGTTGTAACAAAATGGGGAAGCACATTTTAGTTGATGATACATGAATGGGGGAGATATGTGATTGCTGATATCTGTGCCTGTATTCCCTATCGACTATGTGTGTCATTACCTGTGGGTTGTAGAAATGAAGAAAAGACATAATTACGGTAAATGCGGTGGTATTCTATGTCAGGTAAATGTACAGTCGTCGATTGAGGTTTTGTTCGGTATCAGTTGAAAGTCGTCTTCTTTGCGCTGTTTTGCCCATTAGGTGCGAGCAAAAAGCTTTGTCAATGCCAATAGATTTACAAAAATGTTGGGCTAGCGTGAGTTTAAGAATTCTAGGGAAACTGGGGATCCATGGCAAAGTTCATCAAATGTCCGTATCTAAAGTGGTCAAAACTTCTTCTTTGGTCAATCCGTTGTCTGTATAGTGTCTTGTCAACTTCCTCGTCCAAGGGGGTCTTTTTATCTTGGAGAAAAACAGAAAAACAGGTGAAAGAAACGGACCGTAGAAATCGCATTTTCATCACATCATTGTTTCTACATTTGGGTCATAAATCAAGTCCAGGTTAATTACAGTTTCCTCACTCCTTAAACTCATTACCCTAGTACGATGATTGCACTTCATTAAAGCCTGACCGCATCTAAATATCAATCCAATCGATATGACAACACCTAAGATACATAGGAGAAACTTCCCAACATCCATTATGACTCCTTGAGCCCAGTCTCCTAAACCAGAAAACCAATTTCGCGGGTTCAACCATGACACCCAACCAGTCAGCTCATTACCTACAGCAGCAAGAGTGAGATTGTGTCTCCTGCGAAATTCCCACTTCAATTGGAGAATATCGTCCATCTTTTGGTCTATGACCTCGACCGGATCCTCGGTGCTATTTGTAATATATGTGCAACATTTCACGCCGTATTGTGTTGCCAGTGTGACACAATATCCGCCTGTCACTGCTGTGAGGTAATTGAGAACCATTCTATGCTGTACCAGTTCTGTTTTGTAAGCCTGAAGTTCTCTTCCAGTATACCTAAACGTGTCATCATACATTTCTGTGATATTATCTAACAAATTTGCGAGCGCCGATATGTATTTATAATTCAGCACTCCTCTAGCGGTGCGGGTGAAATCTAACGCGATTAAGAATTGAATCCCGGTGGATTCACTTATCAGATCAGAGGCCGGATGCTCTGTCTTCTCTATCAGGTGCCTTTTAACAACGTGCTCGTAATGGGTGTGAGTATAAGGAGCTTGGGCACCACGGTGTATGTCTTTCATTTTGTCATGTGATACAGTCATTACTTCAGGCAGTACTTTTCCAATATAACACAATCCTTCAGAGTTTGGGGCAAGCCACTTGTACGCCTTCCTCCCGCATATGAAATATGCATCATCGGGGAGAACATATGGGACGGAGTAGGACATAACCATATTACACACCTTCCATGTGAAATCTCCTAACCCTAATTCTTCCATCTGCTTAGTACACGTATCAGGTTGTACGATATGTGCACAGTATCCTGGTGATACCTCTCCAACTTTAGTAATCCTATTTCCTAAGGTATACCTATACCGGAAAGATTTTCCTCTACTGGCTATGTGGCGTACAAGCTCTGTATCTGTAGGCATTCTATCTGCTCTATGCGAAAAGGTCATGGTGTGATTACTCCATGACACTTCCCAATTTCCCGGTTTTCGGGGATTGGAGATGTTGAAACATAATAGGGACCTATCCACATGGTATTGGTGGAGCTTCAAACTAGGAGGGCTGGAGATATTAAACCTTCGGTCCACCGGTCTCCCACCATTTAACTCAAGTACCTCCTCTATCGTTAAAGGAAATGGTACTAGCCCTGATTTGCTATGACCCTGAGGTACTTGAGAGCATACCCAACAATCTGTTTTGTTTAACACATTACCCACTAAGGAGTGATAGTCACTCAATGGATGCCGGTCCATATGGATATTAAAACTGGATTGGCATTTCTTAATGCACCCATCCTCAATGACATTGTTACAGAGCCTACAGATACAGTTTTCTTCAGCTAACAAACCTTCACAATTCCTTCTATGGTCAATGCTATCGGATCGTTTTCTGATACTCGCCTTTGCTTGTTGATTATGTTGTTCTCGGAAAACTACGCCTCCATCTTTATCATCAGAACCCATTCCAGAACCTCTCTCGACCTCCATGGTACTCTCGCCGGAACAGACTGCTCTGGTCAACATCATGGTCAACAGGAAAATCCGGATCACAGTCTCTTGGGGCAAGTCCATCTTAGGAGGAGACGAAGAAGAATGAAAAGGGGGGAAAAATAATTTGAGGGAGAGGGGATGGGAAGTGGAGAAAAACAATAAAAGGGAATGGGGAGTCGACAACAGCTCTTGGTCTTGAGATTTTCACGGCTCAGGTGCCGCCTCAGTCCTCCTGGAACAGACACTCCAGTGATACAACCTCTACCGTCTGTTCCTTATCACGGGACTTCTCTGGATCAGCAACCTTCTTGCAGTGGGATGAATGAACCCAAGTCTCTCTCTCAGCAACCTTCAATGCTGTAGTGCTAGTCAATAAGACCTGGTATGGTCCTTCCCATCTGTCAATAAGGCAACCTGAGCGTAGAAAATTCCGTATCATTACATAATCCCCAGGTTCAATGTCATGACAATTACTATCTGGTAAATCAGGAATCACCAACTTCAGATTATCATTTTGATTCCTCAACTGTTTACTCATGTTAATCAAGTATTTTACAGTTACTTCATTGTTACACTTCAAATCATCCTGAGGGTTAATCATAACATGCGGTTGTCGACCAAACAAGATTTCAAAGGGAGACAGATTAAGAGGGGACCTGGGAGTGGTTCTGATGCTGTACAGTACAATGGGTAAAGCTTCTGGCCATGTCAATCCTGTCTCTGCCATCACTTTACTCAGTTTATTTTTAATAGTGCTGTTCACTCTTTCCACTTTCGCACTCGCCTGTGGACGGTATGGAGTGTGCAGCTTGCTATCAATTCCCATCAATTTACACATTCCTTGAAAGACATCACCTGTAAAATGGGTACCCCTATCACTTTCGATAATTCTAGGGATACCATATCTACATACAAATTCCTGCACAATTTTCTTAGCAGTAAACATAGCGGTATTTGTGGCCGCTGGAAATGCTTCGACCCAATTTGAGAAAACATCTATACAAACAAGTACATATTTCAAATTTCGACAAGGGGGTAATTGAATGAAGTCAATCTGTATTACCTGGAAAGGGCCGCCGGCAGGTGGGATATGGGATGGTTCTGTAGGTATTGCCTTTCCAATATTCTTTCTCAAACAGGTAAGGCATGACATTGCTCTTTTACTCGCATGAGAGGAGAATCCTGGGGCGCACCAATATGCTCTTACCAATTTGCACATCCCTTCCTTGCCTAGATGAGTCAGCCCGTGAGCTGCTTCAGCCAGACATGGAAGGTATGTTCTGGGGGCCACTGGTTTACCTTGTCCATCCGTCCAGAGTCCTGAGGACTCCTGGCCATATCCCTTTGCCTTCCAGACTGCCTTTTCCTGTGTGGAACACAAATTTTGCATCTCACACAACTTCTGTGTGTTGATGGTATTAAATACCATCAGTTGTGTGGTGTCTGTCTGTCTGGGGGTAGCAGCTGCTAACTTAGCTGCTTCGTCTGCTCGGCTGTTACCAAGTGATACTGGGTCTTGGCTATATGTATGTGCTTTACATTTGATAACAGCCACTCTGTCGGGTTCCTGTATCGCTGTTAGAAGCCTTTTTATGTGAGCTGCATGCGCTACCGGTGTACCAGCTGCCGTCATGAAATTTCTGAGGCGCCATAGGGCTCCGAAATCATGGACTACCCCGAATGCGTATCTAGAGTCGGTGTAGATATTGGCTGATTTGCCCTTAGCCAATTCACATGCTCTGGTTAGGGCGACCAGTTCAGCAACCTGGGCTGAGTGAGGTGGGCCTAGCGGTTCCGCTTCTATGGTGCCTTGGTCATCTACGACTGCGTATCCAGTACACAAGTCTCCCGATTCTGACTGTCTATGACAACTACCGTCCGTGTAGAACGTAAGTTCTGCATCTTCCAGTGGGTTGTCACTGATGTCAGGCCTTGCGGTAAAATTTTGGGTCAAATATTCTATACAATCATGAGTGTCTTCCTTTGTATTAAATCCTCCTTCCCCAGTACTCTCATCCTCCACCCTTTGGGTCTGTCCAGACACACTTGGGAGATATGTTGCAGGATTTAATGCACTGCATCTCCTTATGGTGATGTTTACGGGGGCCATTAGTGCCAATTCCCATCTTGTAAACCGCGCTGATGAGACGTGCCTGGTTTGGGCAGAATTTAACAAGGCTGACACTGCATGCGGTGTATGAATTGTGAGGTTGTGACCTAGCACGACGTCTTCGCTTTTCGTTACTAGTAATGCTATTGCAGCAACGCTTCGCAAGCATGTGGGGAGGGATCGCGCTACCGTGTCTAGCTGAGCGCTGTAATATGCTACTGGCCTGCTGGCATCACCGTGCTTTTGGGTTAGTACGCCTGCCGCGCAACCAGCACTTTCTGTTCCGTATAGTTCAAAGGGTTTCCCATAGTCCGGCATACCTAATGCTGGTGCCTGCGTTAGGCACTGTTTAAGTCTCTCAAATGCTGCCTCAGACTCGTCTGTATGCGAAATCCGATCAGGTTTGTTTGAGGAGACCATTTCCTGCAAAGGTAACGCTAACATGGAAAACCCTGGGATCCAATTACGGCAATACCCACACATTCCTAAAAATGTTCTGATCTGTTGCTGGGTTTGTGGCAGAGTCATGTCTCTAATTGCTTGAATTCTATCAGCGGTCAGGTGTCTCAGTCCTTGTGTTAAACAGTGTCCCAAATATTTTACCTTAGTTTGGCATAATTGCAACTTGTCTTTGGAAACCTTGTGTCCTGTGTCTGAAAGATGAAACAGGAGCTGTTTCGTATCCTTCAGGGATGCCTCCAATGAATCAGAACACAGTAGTAGATCATCCACGTACTGTATTAATACTGATCCATTCACTGGTTGGAAAGACTGTAAACAATCATGCAAAGCTTGAGAAAATATACTTGGGCTATCTATGAATCCTTGTGGTAATCGAGTCCATGTGTATTGGACTCCTCTGTATGTAAATGCGAACAAATATTGACTGTCAGGGTGCAGAGGTACCGAAAAGAAAGCGGAGCAGAGGTCAATAACAGTGAAAAATTTCGCAGTGGGAGGGATTTGCATTAGGATGACAGCTGGATTTGGCACTACGGGGAACTGACTCTCAACTATTTTGTTAATCCCCCTTAGATCCTGCACTAGCCGGTAACCCCTCCCCCCACTCTTTTTCACAGGGAAGATGGGACTATTAGCAGTGCTGGACGTTCTTACCAGAATGCCCTGTTGTAGCAAGCGCTCTATTACTGGGTAAACTCCTAACTCTACCTCTGGCTTCAGAGGGTACTGTGGGATTTTTGGAGCTATCCTACCATCTTTTACTTGTACAACTACTGGAGCTACGTTTGCCATTAATCCAGTGTCCTGTCCATCTTTAGTCCAAAGTGACTCTGGTATCTGAGATGTCATTTCTTCTACTTGGGAGGGAGTCCTATTTGTCATAGTGGTATGTGACATTAATTTTGACGGGGAGTCTAACATGTCTCGTACTTCCTGAGCGTGATTCTCAGGTATGTCCAAGAATACACCTTCAGGAGTACAATAAATGACGCACCCCATTTTACACAGTAAGTCTCTTCCCAGGAGATTGGTCGGTGCCGATGCAGCCAGCAAAAAGGAATGCTTGGTATGTAAAGGCCCTATTGTAATCTCTGCTGGTTTGCTAACAGGGTAATGCTGGACTACTCCTGTTACTCCCACGGCTGGAATTGTCCTACCAGTGGTCCTCATGCCCACTGTCGAATTTATCACTGATTTGGCCGCCCCTGTGTCTACAAGAAAGTTTAATGATTTACCAGCTACATTGATTGCAATTTCTGGTTCACTTCCAAGACTTGCAATCAATTTTACTGGCTGCAGATTACAGGTATGGCCACACCCCTATTGGGTATGGTGACCTCCCTGAATCCCGCTGGCAGCAACTACTTGTGAGGGAGTTAGCTGGGAACTACCAGAGGTTTGCCAATCTCTGTTTGGGGGGTATCTTTTTGTTTCCCCTGCATGTGGCTCATAACTCCGTTTCTGCGGACCTTGCTCCCAATGTCGTGTGTCGTGTCGTTGTCTAGGGGGTTGGTATGAGTTTCGTACATTCTTTACTCTACAATATCGTGCCATGTGTCCCTGTTTATGACAAGAATAACAAGTAACCACACTTGACTTACCCACAGGGTTTGGTGATACAAACAAAGGCTGCCTTGTGGTCAGGGCCTGTATACTTACGGCCATTAACTTATCACTTTGTTGTTCCCTGTGTCTGGTGATGTTCCTATCGTGATCAATAGCAGCCTCTCTCAAAGTAGCCACAGACAGACCTCGCCAACATGGTTGTGTGGTCTGTACCCTAGTCTTCAATGACTCTTTTAAACCATCCATCAGTACCGATACTGCTACTTCTCGATGGTTTATGTTTGTTTTGATGTCCTCTATGCCTGTGTATTTTGCCATTTCTGATAATGCTCTGTGAAAATACTCTGCAGCTGTCTCTGACTCCTTCTGTTTAATGGAGAATATCTTGTTCCATCTGACTACCGCTGGGAAATATTCTTTTAACTGTAAGTTTATTCTTTTTACATTGTCTTTGTTGTACACATCTGTAAGAGGTACATCCTGATCTAACCCGCAATCAGCTAAAAATTGAGTTGCGTCAACATTGGAGGGTAAACATGCTCTCAGCAATATCTGCCAGTCTTTATTGTTGGGCTCTACAGTGTTACCTAAGTCTCTGATGTATTTTTGACTGGCAACTAAATCTTTTCTAGGGTCAGGGAATTCAGACACGATGGTCCTTAATTCCATTCTGGAAAATGGGCTATACATGGCAATGTTCCTCACAGGGGTGACCCCTGTTGTGTCAGTTTTCCCATTTGGAACAGCTATTACCCTGACAGGATTAACTCTAACAACATCACTCTGTGTGGGTTCTACAGCCTGTGGTGAAATGGCTTCAGCATAGTGTATGGTGCCGTACTTACCTGTAGATACGACCTCACCTATCCCTCCGCTAGGGGCCTTTGTTACTAATCTCGTGGGTGGAGCTGTGCCTACTGTGGTCTCTGCTATGGTGGCTGCTAGAGAGAGCGCTGAAATTGTTGCCGATTCGTCTTCTTGATCACACTCCTGAGGAAAGTTCAAAGCAGGGTACAACTTGCACGGGTTAATACTTGCGTTGGTTAATTGGTTAACATTATCTTTAACATTTATACAGTTGCTAAGTGTTTGTGTGTTACACCTTAGTGCGTCATTCTCCGCAACCAATTTCTCTCCTGATATGTATGGTGGCGGTGGGGCCGTGGCTATCAGTTTTCTGATTAAGCCAGATCCCGCCGCCTGAGCCAATCCTCTCTGTATGTCACCTTCCTGCTGCCACAACTGCAAATAATCGTAATGTTTGATTCGTCTCTTTGTTGATTTAATGAGACATATCCTTCTCCTTAAATTCGTTAACACTTCTGTGCTGAAGCTACCTACTCTTGGGAATTTCTCCCCGTCATGTACTGTCATTCTCTCCCATTCATCACATAAAGCTTCTGTGTGACTTCCGTATTTCTCACACATTACATACCTTGCCGACCCAATTGGTCGGTTCACTGAATCAACCCGAACCGAGGTTGATCGCCCCCTACCTGAACAAGTGGCCCCCATAGTTCGAAGGTGTTGCTTTATTTAACCAACCCTTACGCAAACCAAATGCCCAAAATAGGCTGACGGTGGCGGTTTACCGAGTACCCCACTCACTCGCCCACGCCGACCAATACGACCTGATCACACCGATATGGTGCTGGCGTACTCGACCTAGGGCCCCTGCGACCTGAACCTCTATTTACTGGAACCTGTGAGGGTGCTCCGAAGAACACTTACTCTTTCCAGTAACTATTGGTTGCTGGATAGTTCCTGAGTGAGCAGCGAACTTCCCTTAAAATAAAAAAAGTTACACAAATCACGTTAGAATGTACAAATAGCGTTTATGACCTTCGTACACAAATAGTACCGGTCAGGTTTACTAATGCACACAATTACGTGCGGTACAATCGTTTAGTACACAAGCAACTAATCTTATGTACTGAGCGACCAGTGGAATCGAAAATTACGGCTGCGAATTCCTTCAGCCAGAGCTTATATGGCCTATATGGGTGTTGCACCAACCCTTTCTTGGTGTTGTGCCTGTGGACTGTATAGCGGACTTCCTTGTCTGCTGTACCTGAACCTGTTGGTCTGCTATGACCTCCTGGTCTGTTACAGTATGACCTCCTGGTCTGCTACACTCTAATGCTCAAATTGTATATTTAACCAGGGATGCCTCCCTAGCCACCATGTACGTCACTTACACGCATGTACCTCACGAGAACTCGACTTTTCTTGTGGTTCAACCTGTAAAATTGTATACAACACACTCACTCACCACATGTACACTTTTGTTTCTATTTCTATTTCTGCGCAGAAATGTCTCTTTAGACCAGATATGTTACAAATTAGGAGAAGGATCTATTAATTTAAATTTGGAATTAAAAAAAAAAAATTTTGCGCGATTTATCGCCTGGCGTTATTTACCGCGTGGCGCTACTTATCGCGTTGAGAGGAGAAAAAAAAACAACTTGTGATTTGAGTTACGTGGGCGTACCCGTACGCTCCGTTGCGTAATATACGCTGCGTGCGTCGGCCCTTGGATTGCGTACGCAAGTCTCAGTCTTTTGTTAGAGACACGTGTACGCAAAGCAAAGATCCACCGTAACACAATTTATACGTTTATCAACTATAGAGCTGGCAAACAGGAGAGTGACATACGAAAATACACCAATGAAAAGGAAATGCAGATATATATGTGTGCGTGCGTGTGTACGCAAGACAGAAAAATAAACAGTTTTAAAAAGACACTATTGTTTTGTTCTTACCTCCGGTTCCCGGATTCCTTCAGCACCCTTTACTAAGAGAAGCAGACGCTTATCCAAACAGCACTACGAGGAATATGATCTCCCGCCCTTTGCTGCTGGATAATGTCTGCTGAAATTACCTAGTGCAGATATGTGAAGGACAGGACGAGCCGCCAATTGATAAAGCTAAATATTTTATCGTATATAATACCCTTTATGAGGTCTAAGAACACTGTACGCTATCTATGTATGAAGTACCGTAAGGGTACGCTAGTTGCGTAACAATCGCTTCGCCGTGATCGAGACGCTCAAGCGTCACGTTCACTCACGGCCAAGAGATCACAGGCAGGCACGTTATTGGCTGTTGACTAAAGTAACGATTCGCTATAGCGTAGCGAACGCTCGGGACCACGAGGAGATCACCAGCGGCGCTGACGCTCACTATATTAAACCTTTGTATCTAAACCATAAACAGTGTATTGTGCAGTAAAACCTTAGTGTAATATTAGAGAGTAAATGCAACACAGTATAACCTTATTACCTTAAAAGCTGTTTGAGCGTCACCGACACTCTGAGAATACTTAATACTATAAGAAACACACAGATACCGTGCTCAGGGTCCAACGCCTAAAATATATATTATGAATGCTATACTTGCAAAAGAGTTAAACACAATACAAGTCATACACTACAATATAACATAGACTACCTAACCAGATAACTACACAGGAAATACAATACAATACAATTTAAGGGAAAATGAGTGAGAGAGAGAGAAGGAGAGAGAGAGAGAGATTGAGAGAGATTGAGAGAGATTGGCCCGCAATAACAAGAAGATCAATATAGTTGCGGAGAAACACTTACGCACAAGGGGAAACGATCGCATGCGCCTCGATATCCAGCTCCCGATTATCAGCAATGAGAACCGTTGAAGAGAGTGAACTGGATATGGTCGGCCTGCCTATTTATGCCCCACACACAATACAATTCAATGGTCCCTACTATCTCATTGTTCATTGGACACAGGAATTCGGCTTCGCATTATAACAAAAGGTCATAGGTTGATTCATACAGGTGGGCTGTGACTATTTCCAACTGCTCAGGTGGGAGGGAAACTGGGTTTCCCGCCGCATGGGTAATAAAGTGCAAATAAAGTAAATGTTCATAAACTTCTTATGTCCATAACTATTCGCACGAGCGATTGATCTGCTTCAAACCAACACCGGAATATTTCTAATTAAATATTCTTCCGATGGATACTAAACACCACTGTATTACTCCTGTCTGACCCTTCGTATCAAACAAAGAGGGATTTCTCTGTTCATGAACATTCTATATTAACCAAACTTTCAGAATCTATCAAAGGGACCATGATCTACAAAATACATTATTAGTGAAAATATGTAATGATTGAGTCGCACGCTATGATCGCATAAACTCTACCGTAAATACGCATACCATGCGCCTGCGGGTGCCCGCGACTGTGAGTATGCGCACGTACGGGAGAGCGTACGCATGCGCAGCACGGACCAGTATGAGGTGCAAATATGGCAGTGTGTGTAGAGATATTTTTCTGACTTTGACATCGCATTTTCATCACATCATTGTTTCTACATTTGGGTCATAAATCAAATCCATTGGAATTACAGTTTCCTCACTCCTTAAACTCATTACCCTATTACGACGATTGCACCTCATTAAAGCCTGACCGCATCTAAATATCAAACCAATCGTTATGATAACACCTAAGATACATAGGTGAAACTTCCCAACATCCATTATGACTCCTTGAGCCCAGTCTCCTAAACCAGAGAACCAATTTCGCGCGTTCAACCATGACACCCAACCAGTCAGCTCATTACCTACAGCAGTAAGAGTGAGATTGTGTCTCCTGCGAAATTCCCACTTCAGTTGGAGAATATCGTCCATCTTTTGGTCTATGACCTCGACCGGGTCCTCGGTGCTATTCGTAATATATGTGCAACATTTCACGCCGTATTGTGTTGCCAGTGTGACACAATATCCGCCTGTCACTGCTGTGAGGTAATTAAGAACCATTCTATGCTGTACCAGTTCTGTTTTATAAGCCTGAAGTTCTCTTCCAGTATACCTAAACGTGTCATCATACATTTCAGTGATATTATCTAACAAATTGGCGAGCGCAGATATGTATTTATAATTCAACACTCCTCTAGCGGTGCGAGTGATATCTAACGCGATTAGAAACTGAATCCCGGTGGATTCATGGATCATGTCAGAGGCCGGATGCGCTGTTCTTTCTATCAGGTGCCGTTTAACTTCGTGCTCGTAATGGGTGTGAGTATAAGGAGTTTGGGCAACACGGTGTATGTCTTTCATTTTGTCATGTGATACAGTCATTACTTCAGGCAGTACTTTTCCAATATAACACAATCCTTCAGAGTTTGGGGCAAGCCACTTATACGCCTTTCTCCCGCATATGAAATATGCATCATCGGGGAGAACATATGGGACGGATTAGGACATAACCATATTACACACCTTCCATGTGAAATCTCCTAACCCTAATTCTTCCATCTGCTTAGTACACGTATCAGGTTGTACGATATGTGCACAGTATCCTGGTGATACCTCTCCAACTCTCGTAATCCTATTTCCTAAGGTATACCTATACCGGAAAGATTTTCCTCTACTGGCTATGTGGCGTATAAGCTCTGTATCTGTAGGCATTCTATCTGCTCTATGTGAAAAGGTCATGGTTTGATTACTCCATGACACTTCCCAATTTCCCGGCTTTCGGGGATTGGAGATGTTAAAGCATAATAGGGACCTATCCACATGGTATTGGTGGAGCTTCAAACTAGGAGGGCTGGAGATATTAAACCTCCTGTCCACCGGTCTCCCACCACTTAACTCAAGTACCTCCCCTAACGTTAAAGGAAATGGTACTAGCCCTGATTTGCTATGACCTTGAGGTACTTGAGAGCATACCCAACAATCTGTTTTATTTAACACACTACCCACTAAGGAGTGATAGTCACTCAATGGATGCCGGTCCATATGGATATTAAAACTGGATTGGCATTTCTTTATGCACCCATCCTCAATGACATTGTTACAGAGCCGACAGATACAGTTTTCGTCAGCTAACAATCCTTCACAATTCCTTCTATGGTCAATGCTATCGGATCGTTTTCTGATACTCGCCTTTGCTTGTTGATTATGTTGTTCTTGGAAAACTACGCCTCCATCTCTGTCATCAGAACCCATTCCAGAACCTCTCTCGACCTCCATGGTACTCTCGCCGGAACAGACTGCTCTGGTCAACATCATGGTCAACAGGAAAATCCGGATCACAGTCTCTTGGGGCAAGTCCATCTTGTAGGAGGAAATGGAGAAGAATGAGAAGGGGGAAAAAATAATTTGAGGGAGAGGGGATGGGAAGTTGGAGAAAAACAATAAAAAGGGAACAGGGGATCGACAACTGCTTTTGGTCTTGTGATTTTCAATGCTCAGGTGCCGCCTCAATCTTCCTGGAACAGACACTCCAGTGATACAACCTCTACCGTCTGTTCCTTATCACGGGACCTCGCTGGATCAGCAACCTTTCTACAGTGGGACGAATGAACCCAAGTCTCTCTCTCAGCAACTTTCAATGCTGTAGTGCTAGTCAATAAGACCTGGTATGGTCCTTCCCATCTGTCAATAAGGCAACCTGAGCGTAGAAAATTCCGTATCATTACATAATCCCCAGGTTTAATGTCATGACAATTACTATCTGGTAAATCAGGAATCACTAACTTCAGATTATCATTTTGATTCCTCAACTGTTTACTCATGTTAATCAAGTATTTTACAGTCACTTCATTGTTACACTTCAAATCATCCTGAGGGTTAATCATAACATGCGGTTGTCGACCAAACAAGATTTCAAAGGGAGACAGATTAAGAGGGGACCTGGGAGTGGTTCTGATGCTGTACAGTACAATGGGTAAAGCTTCTGGCCATGTCAATCCTGTCTCTGCCATCACTTTACTCAGTTTATTTTTAATAGTGCTGTTCACTCTTTCCACTTTCGCACTCGCCTGTGGACGGTATGGAGTGTGCAGCTTGCTATCAATTCCCATCAATTTACACATTCCTTGAAAGACATCACCTGTAAAATGGGTACCCCTATCACTTTCGATAATTCTAGGGATACCATATCTACATACAAATTCCTGCACAATTTTCTTAGCAGTAAACATAGCGGTATTTGTGGCCGCTGGAAATGCTTCGACCCAATTTGAGAAAACATCTATACAAACAAGTACATATTTCAAATTTCGACAAGGGGGTAATTGAATAAAGTCAATCTGTATTACCTGGAAAGGGCCGCCGGCAGGTGGGATATGAGATGGTTCTGTAGGTATTGCCTTTCCGATGTTCTTTCTCAGACAGGTAAGGCATGACATTGCCCTTTTACTCGCATGAGATGAAAATCCTGGGGCACACCAATATGCTCTTACCAACTTGCACATCCCTTCCTTGCCCAGATGAGTCAGCCCGTGAGCTGCCTCAGCTAAACATGGAAGGTATGCTCTGGGGGCCACTGGTTTACCGTGTCCATCCGTCCAGAGTCCTGAGGACTCCTGGCCATATCCTTTTGCCTTCCAGACTGCCTTTTCCTGTGTGGAACACAAATTTTGCATCTCACACAACTTCTGTGTGTTGATGGTATTAAATACCATCAGTTGTGTGGTGTCTGTCTGTCTGGGGGTAGCAGCTGCTAATTTAGCAGCTTCGTCTGCTCGGCTGTTACCAAGTGATACTGGGTCTTGGCTATATGTGTGTGCTTTACATTTGATAACAGCCACTCTGTCGGGTTCCTGTATCGCTGTTAGAAGCCTTTTTATGTGAGCTGCATGCGCTACCGGTGTACCAGCTGCCGTCATGAAATTTCTGAGGCGCCATAGGGCTCCGAAATCATGGACTACCCCGAATGCGTATCTAGAATCGGTGTAGATATTGGCTGATTTGCCCTTAGCCAATTCACATGCTCTGGTTAGGGCGACCAGTTCAGCAACCTGGGCTGAGTGAGGTGGGCCTAGCGGTTCCGCTTCTATGGTGCCTTGGTCATCTACGACTGCGTATCCAGTACACAAGTCTCCCGAGTCTGACTGTCCATGACAACTACCGTCCGTGTAGAACGTAAGTTCTACATCTTCCAGTGGGTTGTCACTGATGTCAGGCCTTGCGGTAAAATTTTGGGTCAAATATTCCATACAATCATGTGTGTCTTCCTTTGTATTAAATTCTCCTTCCCCACCACTCTCATCCTCCACCCTTTGTGCCTGTCCAGGCACACCTGGGAGATATGTTGCAGGATTTAATGCACTGCATCTCCTTATGGTGATGTTTACGGGGGCCATTAGTGCCAATTCCCATCTTGTAAACCGCGCTGATGAGACGTGTCTGGTTTGGGCAGAATTTAACAAGGCTGACACTGCATGTGGTGTATGAATTGTGAGGTTGTGACCTAGCACGACGTCTTCGCTTTTCGTTACTAGCAATGCTATCGCAGCAACGCTTCGCAAGCATGTGGGGAGGGATCGCGCTACCGTATCTAGCTGAGCGCTGTAATATGCTACCGGCCTGCTGGCATGACCGTGCTTTTGGGTTAGTACGCCTGCCGCGCAACCAGCACTTTCTGTTCCGTATAGTTCAAAGGGTTTCCCATAGTCTGGAATACCCAATGCTGGTGCCTGCGTTAGGCACTGTTTAAGTCTCTCAAATGCTGTCTCAGACTCGTCTGTATGCGAAATCCGATCAGGTTTGTTTGAGGAGACCATCTCCTGCAAGGGTAACGCTAGAATGGAAAACCCTGGGATCCAGTTACGGCAATACCCACATATTCCTAAAAATGTTCTGATCTGCTGCTGGGTTTGTGGCAGAGTCATGTCTCTAATTGCTTGAATTCTATCAGCGGTCAGGTGTCTCAGTCCTTGTGTTAGACAGTGTCCCAAATATTTTACCTTAGTTTGGCATAATTGCAACTTGTCTTTGGAAACCTTGTGTCCTGTGTCTGAAAGATGAAACAGGAGCTGTTTCGTATCCTTCAGGGATGCTTCCAATGAATCAGAACACAGTAGTAGATCATCCACGTACTGTATTAATACTGATCCACTCACTGGTTGGAAAGACTGTAAACAATCATGCAAAGCCTGAGAAAATATACTTGGGCTATCTATGAATCCTTGTGGTAATCGAGTCCATGTGTATTGGACTCCTCTGTATGTAAATGCAAACAAATATTGACTGTCAGGGTGCAGAGGTACCGAAAAGAAAGCGGAGCAGAGGTCAATAACAGTGAAAAATTTCGCAGTGGGAGGGATTTGCATTAGGATGACAGCTGGATTTGGCACTACGGGGAACTGACTCTCAACTATTTTGTTAATCCCCCTTAGATCCTGCACTAGCCGGTAACCCCTCCCCCCACTCTTTTTAACAGGGAAGATAGGACTATTGGCAGTGCTGGACGTTCTTACCAGAATGCCCTGTTGTAGCAAGCGCTCTATTACGGGATACACTCCTAACTCCACCTCTGGCTTCAGAGGGTACTGTGGGATTTTTGGAGCTATCCTACCATCTTTTACTTGTACAACTACCGGA
The DNA here is from genome assembly GCF_028390025.1 of Pseudophryne corroboree. Taxonomy (NCBI): domain Eukaryota; kingdom Metazoa; phylum Chordata; class Amphibia; order Anura; family Myobatrachidae; genus Pseudophryne; species Pseudophryne corroboree. The sequence goes on from NC_086449.1 coordinate 540,443,208, forward strand.
GCTACGTTTGCCATTAATCCAGTGTCATGTCCATCTTTAGTCCAAAGTGACTCTGGTATCTGAGATGTCATTTCTTCTACTTGGGAGGGAGTCCTATTTGTCATAATGGTATGTGACATTAATTTTGACGGGGAGTCTAACATGTCTCGCACTTCCTGAGCGTGATTCTCAGGTATGTCCAAGAATACACCTTCAGGAGTACAATAAATGACGCACCCCATTTTACACAGTAAGTCTCTTCCCAGGAGATTAGTCGGTGCCGATGCAGCCAGCAAAAAGGAATGCTTGGTATGTAAAGGCCCTATTGTAATCTCGGCTGGTTTGCTAACAGGGTAGTGCTGGACTACTCCCGTTACCCCTATGGCTGGAATTGTCTTACCAGTGGTTCTCATGCCCACTGTCGAATTTATCACTGATTTGGCCGCCCCTGTGTCTACAAGAAAGTTTAATGATTTACCAGCTACATTGATTGCAATTTCTGGTTCACTTCCAAGGCTTGCAATCAATTTTACTGGCTGCAGATTACAGGTATGGCCACACCCCTATTGGGTATGGTGACCTCCCTGAATCCCGCTGGCAGCAACTACTTGTGATGGAGTTAATTGGGAACTACCAGAGGCTTGCCAGTCTCTGTTCGGGGGATATCTTTTTGTTTCCCCTGTATGTGGCTCATAACTCCGTTTCTGCGGACCCTGATCCCAATGTCGTGTGTCGTGTCGTTGTCTAGGGGGTTGGTATGAGTTTCGTGAATTCTTCACTCTACAATCTCGTGCCATGTGTCCCTGTTTATGACAAGAATAACAAGTAACCACATTTGACTTACCCACAGGGTTTGGTGATATAAACAAAGGCTGCCTTGTGGTCAGGGCCTGTATACTTACTGCCATTAACTTATCACCTTGTTGTTCCCTGTGTCTGGTGATGTTCCTATCGTGATCAATAGCAGCCTCTCTCAAAGTAGCCACAGACAGACCTCGCCAACATGGTTGTGTGGTCTGTACCCTAGTCTTCAATGACTCTTTTAAACCATCCATCAGTACCGATACTGCTACTTCTCGATGGTTTATGTTTGTTTTAATGTCCTCTATGCCTGTGTATTTTGCCATTTCTGATAATGCTCTGTGAAAATACTCTGCAGCTGTTTCTGACTCCTTCTGTTTAATGGAGAATATTTTGTTCCATTTAACTACGGCTGGGAAATACTCCTTTAACTGTAAACTTATTCTTTTTACATTGTCTTTATTGTATACTTCTGTAAGAGGTACATCCTGATCTAATCCACAGTCAGCTAAAAATTGAGCTGCGTCGACATTGGAGGGTAAACATGCTCTCAGCAATATCTGCCAGTCTTTATTGTTGGGCTCTACAGTGTTACCTAGGTCTCTGATGTATTTTTGGCTGGCAACTAAGTCTTTTCTAGGGTCAGGGAATTCCGACACTATGGTCCTTAATTCCATTCGGGAAAATGGGCTGTACATGGCAATGTTCCTAACAGGAGTGACTCCTGAAGTGTCTGTTTTCCCATTTGGAAGTACTATTACCTTAACAGGATTAACTCTAACAACCTCATTCTGTGTAGATTCTGCAGGCTGTGGTGAAATAGTTTCAGCATAGTGTATGGTGCCGTACTTACCCGTTGATACGACCTCACCTATCCCTCCGCTAGGGGCCTTTGTTACTAATCTCGGGGGTGGAGCTGTGCCTACTGTGGTCTCTGCTATGGTGGCTGCTAGAGAGAGCGCTGAAATTGTTGCCGATTCGTCCTCTTGATCACACTCCTGAGGAAAGTTCAAAACAGGGTACAACTTGCACGGGTTAATACTTGCATTGGTTAATTGGTTAACATTATCTTTAACATTTACACAGTTGCTAAGTGTTTGTTTGTTACACCTTAATGCGTCATTCTCCGCAACCAATTTTTCTCCTGATATGTATGGGGGCGGTGGGGCCGTGGCTATCAGTTTTCTGATCGAGCCAGATCCTGCCGCCTGAGCCAATCCTCTCTGTATGTCACCTTCCTGTTGCCACAACTGTAAATAATCGTAATGTTTGATTCGTCTCTTGGCTGATTTAATGAGACATATCCTTCTCCTTAAATTCGTTAACACTTCTGTGCTGAAGCTACCTACTCTTGGGAATTTCTCCCCGTCATGTACCGTCATTCTCTCCCATTCATCACATAAAGCTTCTGTGTGACTTCCGTATTTCTCACACATTACGTACCTTGCCGACCCGACTGGTCGGTTCACTGAATCAACCCGAACCGAGGTTGATCGCCCCCTACCTGAACAAGTGGCCCCCATAGTTCGAAGGTGTTGCTTTATTCAGCCAACCCTTACGCAAACCAAAATGTTCAAAATAGGCTGACGGTGGCGGTTTACCGAGTACCCCACTCACTCGCCCACGCCGACCAATACGACCTGATCACACTGATATAGTGCTGGCGTACTCGACCCAGGGCCCCTGCGACCTGAACCTCTATTTACTGGAACCTGCGAGGGTGATCCGAAGAACACTTACTCTTTCCAGTAACTATTGGTTGTTGGATAGTTCCTGAGTGAGCAGCGAACCTCCCTTAAAATAAAAAAATTACACAAATCACGTTAGAATGTACAAATAGCGTTTATGACCTTCGTACACAAATAGTACCGGTCAGGTTTACTAATGTACACAATTACGTGCGGTACAATCGTTCAGCACATAAGCAACTAATCTTATGTACGGAGCGACCAGTGGAATCGAAAATTACGGCTGCGAATTCCTTCAGCCAGAGCTTGTATGGCCTATATGGGTGTTGCACCAACCCTTTCTTGGTGTTGTGCCTGTGGACTGTATAGCGGACTTCCTTGTCTGCTGTACCTAAACCTGCTGGTCTGCTATGACCTCCTGGTCTGTTACAGTATGACCTCCTGGTCTGCTACACTCTAATGCTCAAATTGTATGTTTTAACCAGGGATGCCTCCCTAGCCACCATGTACGTCACTTACACGCATGTACCTCACGAGAACTCGACTTTTCTTGTGGTTCAACCTCAAAAATTGTAAAAACAAACACTCACTCACCACATATACACTTTTGTTTCTATTTCTATTTCTGCGCAGAAATTTTCTTTAGACCAGATGTGTTACCAATTAGGAGAAGGATCTGTTAATTTAAATTTCGAATGTTAAAATAGATTTGCGCGATTTATCGCCTTGCGTTATTTACCGCGTTGCGCTATTTATCGCGTTGAAAAAAAAAATTAACACTTGTGATTTGAGTTACGTGGGCGTACCCGTACGCTCCGTTGCGTAATATACGCTGCGTGCGTCGGCCCTTGGGTTGCGTACGCAAGTCTCAGTCCTTTGTTAGAGACACGTGTACGCAAAGCAAAGATCCACCGTAACACACTTTATACGTTTATCAATGTAGATGATCCTTTATCATCTACCGCGCACCACACTGACTTCGCCTTGTCTCTCAGGCACAGCTGTGTTTGTCTATACTTTAACTATATTACCTTTTTACTCTTAAACTATAAAATAGCAGCAAATCTCTCTTAGCACGTTTATCAACTATAAAACTGGCAAACAGGAGAGTGATATACGAAAATACACAAATGAAAAAAAAAGAAATGCAGATATATATGTGTGCGTGCGTGTGTACGCAAGACAGAAAAATAAACAGTTTTAAAAGAGACTAGCGTGTTGTTCTTACCTCCGGTTCCCGGATTCCTTCAGCACCCTTTACTAAGAGAAGCAGACGCTTATCCAAACAGCACTACGAGGAATATGATCTCCCGCCCTTTGCTGCTGGATAATGTCTGCTGAAATTACCTAGTGCAGATATGTGAAGGACGGGCGAGCCCGCAATTGATAAAGCTAAATATTTATCTTATATAATACCCTTTATGAGGTCTAAGAACACTGTACGCTATCTACGTATGAAGTACCGTAAGGGTACGCACGTTGCGTAACAATCGCTTAGCCGTAGTCGAGACGCTCAAGCGTCACGTTCGCTCACGGCCAAGAGATCACGGGCAGGCACGCTATTGGCTGCTGACTAACTTAATGATTCGCTATAGCGTAGCGGACGCTCGGGACCACGAGGAGATCACCAGCGGCGCTGACGCTCACAATGTTAAACCTTTGTATCTAAACCATAAACAGTGTATTGTGCAGTAAAACCTTAGTGTAATGATAGAGTGTAAATGCAACACAGTATAACCTTATTACCTTTAAAGCTGTTCTAGCGTCACCGACGCTCTGAGAATACTTAACACTATAAGAAATACACAGATACCGTGCTCAGGGTCCAACGCCTAATATATATATTATGAATGATATACTTGCAAAAGAATTAATACAAATACAAATCATACACTACAATATAACATAGACTACCTAACCAGATAACTACACAGGAAATATAATACAATTACTATTTAAGAGAAAATAAGAGAGAAAGAGGAAAAGAGAGAGAGAGAGAGAAATTGGCCCACAATAACAAGAAGATCAATATAGTTGCGGAGAAACACTTACGCACAAAGGAAACGATCGCATGCGCCTCGATATCCAGCTCCCGATTATCAGCAATGAGAACCGTTGAAGAGAGTGAACTGGATATGGTCGGCCTGCCTATTTATGCCCCACACACAATACAATTCAATGGTCCCTACAATCTCATTGTTCATTGGACACAGGAATTCGGCTTCGCATTATAACAAAAGGTCATAGGTTGATTCATACAGGTGGGCTGTGACTGCTTCCAACTGTTCAGGTGGGTGGGATACTGAGTTTCCCGCCGCATGACTAAATAAGAACAAATAATAGTAAATGGACATAAACTTCTTATGTCCATAACTATTCGCACGAGCGATTAATCCGCTCCAAACCAACACCGGAATATTGCTATTTAAATACTCTTCCGATGGGTACCAAACACCACTGTATGACCCCTGTTAGACCCTTCGTACAATACAAAGAGGGATCTCTCTGTTCAGGAACATGCTATGTTAACTAAACTTTCAGAATCTATCAAAGGGACCATGATCTACAAAATACATTATATAGTGAAAATATGTAACGATTGAGTCGCACGCTACGATCGCATAAACTCTACCGTAAATACGCATACCGTGCGCCTGCAGGTGCCCGCGACTGTGAGTATGCGCACGTACGGGAGAGCGTACGCATGCGCAGCACGGACCTGTGTGAGGTGCAAATATGGTAGTGTGCATAGAGATATTTTTCTGACTTTGACAGTCTGTTGGTTGCTCTGTCTGGAGTGGCTTTCTCCTGGGTAGGCCAGGGGAGAATGAGATGCCACAAGCATAAATAACTAGAGATATAAAATGATTCTCTCTGTCTTACCATTTGGTTGTCCAATCTATGATCAAGTCGACATTTCTTGTTTCTCTTTTTGATCAGTTGGGCCATAGCTGTGGCTAGTCTGTGGATGCTCTTCATGCTGTTATGGTTTTTGCATAACTTCCTTACATTGATCCAAACTATGTTTTTGTTACCAGTTCAGTAAACATTTTAACTTGGAAAGATTCATGTCAGTATCTCATTAGTTTTTTCAGTGATGTACCATGCCTCATTATCCAAGTCTAGGCTTGGGATTGCCATCGGTAGGCTTCCGGAAAATCTACCTGACGATGGGTCAAAGCATTTACATGACCTTAAGCTCAGAGAGCAGATGCTTGGCCCCGCCTGCCTCTGTAGGATTAAGCTAAGTGATTATTTATTTTTCACTTTACCTTGTTCCAGCGATAATCGGGAGGCTTGCTCACCCACCCACCAGCTGTTGCTAGGTGGCAATCCTATTCCCATGAACAAAGAAAGTTTGCAGGTCATAGATTCCTGCAAACTACTCTAAAACACAAATGAACACACAGATTCTGCAGCGACACAGACATGCACTGGATTTAAACTAGAGATATGTGCCGACCTCGTGTTTTGGTTTCGGATCTGTATTAACTATAAATTTTGGTTTCCCAAACCGCCCTCACGTTTCAGTTTTAAGAAATTGACAAAAACAGCTAAAATTACATCATTTGGGCTTTTTTTTTTTGTTCCTACAGTATTTTTATCCTCAATAACATAATTTCCAGTCGTTTCCAGTCAATTTTGACCACCTCACAGCTCAAAATATTATTCACCAACATAATCCAAAGGCTAAGCAGCAGAGCAGCGGCACAAACAGACGACAGTTATTCCTGTTCAAAGATGTTTACCAAATTAGTAATACATTAGTAATAACCAATCGAACCAACTCAATTTTAATAGAAAACAATACAACACAGATATTTACGTGTGTGGAATATCATTGCTCAAAAGTAGTAGAAGTTAATAAACAGCAAAGAAAAAAACCTGTAAACCATGTGTAAAACAGCAACAGCATTCCATACCTGCGGGATATAGTGCAGAGTACAGTGCAAAATACTTTGGGACACACAGTTAAATATTGAATGGGTTACAGTGCGGAACGGATACAGTGTGGGTTGGATACAGTGCAGGCTACATTGCAGGTCAGATACAGTGCAGGTTGGATAGTGTAGCTTACAGTGCGAGTTGGATATAGTGCAGGTTACAGTGTGAGTCGGATACAGTTCAGGTTACAGTGCGGGTTGGACTTGGATACAGTGCTGGTTACAGTCTCGGATCCCAGAAGTTTGGGTGGGCTCAGTTCTCTGAGACCACGACTGCTCATCTCTAATTTAAACACACTGAACTGAAGTGCACACACTGCTTTGTACCAGACATATAAACACATAGGGGTATATGCAATAGCGGGCGAATCGCGGCATTAGATCCGCCTCTGTGTGATTCGCCCGCTATCGCCAGCCGCAGCCCTGTCGCCGGGACGCTGGTTTCACTATATTCAATGAAAAAACGATTCGCCCCTCCCGCAGGCGGATCCAGGCCAATCGGCGAGCAGTGGGCGTAGTGAATTCGCCTTCCTGCCCAATGGCTGGAACGGTAAAATCAGGGAAAAAAATGGCGTGAGGTCCCCCCTCCAAAGCATAACCAGCCTCGGGCTCATCGAGCTGGTCCTGGTTCTAAAAATGCAGGGGAAAAATCGGGCAGGGATCCCCCGTATTTTTAAAACCAGCACCGGGCTCTGCGCCTGATGCTGGTGCCAAAAATACGGGGGACAAAACGAGTAGGGGTCCCCCGTATTTTTAACACCAGCATCGGGCTCCACTAGCTGGACAGATAATGCCACAGCCGGGGGTCACTTTTATGCCGTGCCCTGCGGCCGTGGCATTAAATATCCAACTAGTCACCCCTGGCCGGGGTACCCTGGGGGAGTGGGGACCCCTTCAATCAAGGGGTCCCCCCCCCCCAGCCACCCAAGGGCCAGGGGTGAAGCCCGAGGCTGTCCCCCCCCATCCAATGGGCTGCGGATGGGAGGGCTGATAGCCTTTGTTGTAAAAAAAAGATATTGTTTTTTCCATTAGTACTACAAGTCCCAGCAAGCCTCCCCCGCAAGCTGGTACTTGGAGAACCACAAGTACCAGCATGCGGGAGAAAAACGGGCCCGCTGGTACCTGTAGTACTACTGAAAAAAAAATACCCAAATAAAAACAGGACACACACACCTTGATAGTAAAACTTTATTTCATACGTCGACACACACATACTTACCTATGTTGACACGCCGACTGCAACGATCTCCGACGATCCGAGGGTACCTGTCAAAAAATTATACTCACCTTCCAGCGTCCGTCCAGAGGTCCAGGTCCAGTGGTAAATCCACGTACTTGGCAAAATAAAAAACGATCAGCGAGCCATACGTACTAGAAAGGAGTGTAATGTTTTCACATTACACTACTTTCTCCCGAATGCCGGGACATCACGTGACTCCTGTCACTGACGTCCCTTCAGCCAATCAGGAAGCGCTACTTCCGTGGCGCTCAGCTGATTGGCTGGACGCCGTCTGTATTCTGACAGCGCCTTGCAAAGCCGCTCCATTACTTTCAATGGTGGGAACTTAGCGGCTAGCGGTGGGGTCACCCGCCGGTCACCGCTGACCGGCGGGTGACCTCACCGCTAGCCGCTAAGTTCCCACCATTGAATATAATGGAGCGGCTTTGCAAGGCGCTGTCACAGCGATCAGCCAATCAGGTGAGCGCAACGAATTTGCGCTTCCTGATTGGCTTAGAGACCTGTCAGTGACAACTGTCACTGTCAGATCTTAATCGTGGAAAGGTGACCCATGTGTCAACATGGGACACCTTTCAGTCCGTTATGGAGCGGGTAAATGCGCTTTCTTTTTTTGCCAAGTACGTGGATTTATCTCTGGAGCCTGTTGAGGTGAGTATATTGATCTTTTATTTTCAGGTACCTTGGGATTCTACATGGAGAAGAGGACCGATGTCGGCGTGTGAACATAGGTAAGTATGTGTGTGTCGGCAGTGTGTAATAAAGTTTTACTGTCGACGGTGTCTGTGTCCTGTTTTTATTTGGGTATTTTTTTTTCAGTAGTACTACAGGTACCAGCGGGCCCGTTTTTCTCCCGCATGCTGGTACTTGTGGTTCTCCAAGTACCAGCTTGCGGGGGAGGCTTGCTGGGACTTGTAGTACTAATGGAAAAAACAATATCTTTTTTTTACAACAAAGGCTATCAGCCCTCCCATCCGCAGCCCATTGGATGGGGGGGGACAGCCTCGGGCTTCACCCCTGGCCCTTGGGTGGCTGGGGGGGGGGGACCCCTTGATTGAAGGGGTCCCCACTCCCCCAGGGTACCCCGGCCAGGGGTGACTAGTTGGATATTTGATGCCACGGCCGCAGGGCACTGTATAAAAGTGACCCCCGGCTGTGGCATTATCTGTCCAGCTAGTGGAGCCCGATGCTGGTGTTAAAAATACGGGGGACCCCTACTCGTTTTGTCCCCCGTATTTTTGGCACCAGCATCAGGCGCAGAGCCCGGTGCTGGTTTTAAAAATACGGGGGATCCCTGCCCGATTTTTCCCCTGCATTTTTAGAACCAGGACCAGCTCAATGAGCCCGAGGCTGGTTATGCTTTGGAGGGGGGACCCCACGCCATTTTTTTTTTCTGATTTTACGTTCCAGCAATAAAAAAAAAAAATATTATTTTAAAAAATATATAAATAATATTTGTGCCTCCCCCAAAAAAAAAAAAAAAACCTAATCCCTTCTAATATAAATAGATCTACTATTCCCCAAAAAAAAAACACAAAAAAAAACATGTTTAAATTTTTTTTATTGGTTTTCACCCTCCAAAGTGTGGCGGAAGGAAAATCGCGAATTTGCTGTCTAAAAGCACTGCAGGCGAATTTCCAAACTTGCATTGAATATGCTGGAGGCGAATTGCAGCATCTGTACCATTGCAGAAAAGGCGAATTCGGAAAAACGCGAATTGAAAAAAGGCGAATTTTGACGGGCCGTTTTTTTGCGAAAAATGACTGCACTGCATAGGCGAATTGATTTTTGGAGGCGAAAACGGCCCGGAATTCGCCTTTTTTGCCGATTCGCCCGCTATTGCATATACCCCATACTGTATATTTCACACCAAATCACTCATCCATTTGTTATACTACAGTATTTATACCTTCTCCCTGTGACTGCTAACTTCCCCTCCCCACTACTTTCCCTCTCTCCTCAAGTACAATAATAATTTATTCTACCAATAAAAAAATAATCATGTAGGCCTGAAATTGTGCTGCAAGACATAAGTACACAGTAAAGATTGGGTAAGACGATAAAATAAGCAGCAATGTGCTACACTAGTAATTCTAGTCTTGGGGAGTTACATCAATTCTTCTAAAGAAAGCACGTGATAGTGTTGCCCATAGAAACCAATCAGATTCTAGCTATAAATTTATAGATTGTACTAGATAAATATCTAGAATCTGATTGGTTTCTATAAGCAACACCTCAACTTGTCCTCTTTAGGAGGTTTGATAAATCTCACTCATAAGCTAGGTATACACCAAGGCAATGTGCACCAGGATGATATGGTAGCCTACGGGCCGTCATATTGTTACTGGGAAACACATCAGAACAATCCAATGAAGGATAGAATGATCACTGTTCCATTCTTCATTAGCATACACCATGTTGCTAGTGTTTTTGCCCGGTTGGCCGTGCAGCAGGGCCAGCTGCACGATGTCGCTAGCAACTGCAGGCACCCGCATATCGGGAATACACACTGAAGGATATGCCCGATGTGTCGTTCTGAGTCATATGGAAACAATATATCATCTCAGTGTGTACCCAGCTATAGAACTGGGTGTGTGTAACCAGAGCTGGTGCTAGCATGTTCAGCGCCCTCCTGCAAACTATAAATTTTGTTCCCTCCTACAAATACAGATGTATCCGCTTTCATCCTACCCGCAAGCAGCCACATCACGCTTGTGACTAGCCACGGCAAGTTGCGTCCCATTCGCGGGAGTGTACACACCATGTGATACCATGTATTGTGTCTGCATGCATACTCACGGGCACACTTATTGCAGAAAACGAGTTGTGTTTGCCACAATTAGCCTTTCGGCTAAGAAGGGACACATCTGTATGTCTTCTTGACATGTCGCTCTACAATGTTTCATAGTTTGAAATGTGAAAAGAGAAAGTAGGTGACGGGGAGAGAGTGAGAGTCAGTGGGTGACAGAGAGAAGACGACCCCTCTCGCCAGCACACATTAATATACCACTCCCCTCCCCAGAACACATTAATATACCACTCCCCCTCCCCAGCACCGATTAATATACCACTCCCCCTCCCCGGTACACATTAATATACCGCCTCCCTCCCCAGCACACATTAATATACCCCCCCCTCCCCAGCACACATTAATATACCACCCCCCTCCCCAGCACACATTAATATATCACTCCCCTTCCCCAGTACACATTAATATACCACCCCCCTCCCCAACACACATTAATTTACCCCTCCCCCTCCCCAGCATACATTAATATACCCCCCCTCCCCAGCACACATTAATATACCACCCCCCTCCCCAACACACATTAATATACCCCTCCCCCTCCCCAGCATACATTAAAATGTCCCCCCAGCGCACATTAATATACCCCCCTCTCCAGCACACATTGAAATACCACACCCCCTCCCCAGCATACATTAATATACCACTCCCCCTCCCCAGCATACATTAATATACCACCCCCCTCCCCAGCATACATTAATATACCACTCCCCCTCCCCAGCATACATTAAAATGCCCCCCCCCCAGCGCACATTAATATACCCCCCTCTCCAGCACACATTGATATACCACTCCCCTCCCCAGCACACATTAATATACCACACCCCCTCCCCAGCATACATTAAAATGCCCCCCCAGCACACATTAATATACTCCCCTCTCCAGCACACATTGATATACCAACTCCCCGCCCTCTCTCCAGCACTCATAAATTATACCACCCCCAGCACACATTAATATACCATTCTCTCTGCCCTCCCCAACACACATTAATACACCCCACCCCCCAAAGCACACTTTACTATGCCGCTTTCCCCTATATATATCAGCTGCAGAATGTACCTGAGTCTCTGCTCATTTAGAAAGGGGGGTGGTGTCGGCACTCAGGTGCTGAAGACTGTTGTGTCTTTAATGACAGGGGGAGGGAGGGGATGGGTGTGACGCTGATGCCGGACTGTCATCCAGCTTGGCACCTGCAGCCGGGTGGAGAGGGAAGTGGGAAGGCTCTGAAACTGGAGATCAAACTGAAGAGCTTCTGTTTATGCTGACGGCGCCCCTGCTGCCAGTCACACAGTGCGACAGGCGCAGGCTGCGGCAGCAACACTGGAAAGTCTGCAAATCAGCAAGGTGCAGCAGAGCGGGGAGAGTGCCTCTTGAGTCCGGCGCCTCTCTGCTTTGCAGACTTTGCTGAGCGGGTAGTGCCAGCACTGTGTGTAACCTGAATTTATACTGTACAATGCATATTCAAAGAATGTGACTATTCTGGATGAAAGCAAAAGTTGAATTCCTTCTGACAATTCTGTTGTTGCCCATAACCTGTTATGGACTTTCTTTAATATGTATTAAACTTGTCATGTGCTGCGAAATAGACCATTTTACAGGTGTACAGCTTTCCTGATACATTAGCACTGTTCCTCTCTGTACTATTTGAAAGACAAATAAAAAAATACGCTATTTATCAGCTAATACTGAAGTGACTAAATGGAAGCATTATTTCACCCCAGAACATTTGGTTAGAATTATTTTCCATAGAATAGCTTTTAATGTGGCATTTTCCATAGCATACCTTATAAATCGATTACTTGTCTTACTTATAGGATGTGACTATGAGACAGTAAAAACAATCATTATCCCACACAAAGGAAGAAAGTTCATTAGGCTCTACTTATCTTTCTGACAAAGGTGATATCACAAATAACATGTACAGTATATGCAGAGCCGGCCATAGGCATAGGCAAACTAGGCAATTGCCTAGGGCATTTGATATGCCTAGGGGCATCAGCAGCTTCTGCTGATTAAAATGATATGCGGCATGCCTATATTCTGTGTGTAGTATTTCTTATGCAGATACAGCCACAGTCGCACACAGTATATAGGCATGCTGCATATCATTTTAATCAGCAGAAGCTGCTTGTGCATCCTAGCCACATAGCAATGCAAATAAGATGTATTTTCATAAAAAAGGTATGCCCGACGTTAGCATTGAGGCAAGATTTATGAGGACACATCTGTATCCAAGCAGAGGCAGAGGTCACAGTGTTAGTGGAAGTGTGATTGCTGTGTGCATGTGAGTGGGTTGGTTGTGCAGGAGTGCTTGGAATATGTGTATGGAGCATTGTGTGTGTCATGTAAAAATGCATTAATAATGTGCAACATATGTGTAAGGGGCACTATGTGTGTCATTATGTGTATAAGGGCATTAATAATGTGCGGCATATGTGTAACAGGGTACTACTATATGTGTGTCATTATGTGTAGACGGGCACTAATAATGTGCAGCAAATGTGTAGGGGGCACTATGTGTGTCATTATGTGTATAAGGGCATTAATAATGTGCGGCATATGTGTAACAGGGTACTACTATATGTGTGTCATTATGTGTATAGGGGCACTAATAATGTGCAGCAAATGTGTAGGGGGCACTATGTGTGTCATTTTGTGTATAAGGGCATTAATAATGTGCGGCATATGTGTAAGGAACATTATGTGTAAAAGGGCATTAATAAAGGTTGTCATAATGTGTAATGTGGTGCATTATGTTTATAAGGACATTAATAATGTGTCTCATATGTGTAAGGGGCATTACTGTGTGGAATTATGTGTATAAATGCATTACTAATGTGTGGCATTATGTGTATAAGGTGCCTTACTATGTGGCGTTGCGTATAGAAAGGGCACTACTGTGTTGTCTAATGTGAATAAAGAGCAATAGGGTGTGGTGTAATGTGAATAAGGAGCAATTCAGTGTGATGTAATGTGAATAAGGGGCTCTACTGTGAGGAGTAACGTTTAAGGTAAAGTGATACTACTGTGGGATGTAATATGAATTATGGACACTATCGCATGATCAAATGTGAATAAAGTTGCAGTACTGTGTGGCGTAATTGGAATTGGGGTTACTATTGTGTGGCCATGCCCCTTGCCAGCAAAAACACACCCCTTTTTGGGCTGTGCGCCAAATGTGCAAACTGTTCCTATTTAAAATATAGGGGGTACAAACACCAAAATAAGGACTGCTATGGGTGAGGGGTGATGCTGCTGGGAAAGAGGTGCAAGGTTAGAGGCGGAACCAGCGGTGGTGCTAGGGGGCACCAGCCAAAATCTTGCCTAGGGCATCATATTGGCTAGGGCCGGCTCTGAGTATATGTAGCTGTAAGGTGTGTACGCACGGTGAGATTCGGGCTTTGCCCAATTCTCACTATGCAATTGGGACAGTGGTCAGTATCGCAAACATAGATGACTGTGCTTGCGACACTGGCTCTGTGCGATTTTGGCTAAGTGTCAATTTTGACGATACTTTTATACTAGATAGTCAAAATTGATTTGCCTGCACAGTCTATCTAGGCTTGCGATACCGACCTCACGGGATCGCGCATCGGGATCGCAAGGTGACTTTCACCTTGCGATCTGCACTGACTTTCCTTGCGATTTTGACTATATAGTCAAAGTCGCAAGCAGATATCTCACCGTGTGTACACGCCTTTACAGCTAAAAAATATATGTTTAACATACTTATGTAATATTCTGCTGGCTTATATGTAGAACAGATAGGGGTAATTCAAGGTGTTTCACAATAACAAGCATCGTATAAAGGCTGCAGGCTGTTTTTTGGATCACTGCACCCAAACCGGATCTAAGTTATTTACTAACTGTGTTTATTTTACAGTCAGCAAACAGATTTTTCTTTGCAGTGTCATAAAAGTATAAAGATTAACAGTCAGTAGGAAGAAAAGACATAAAATCATAAGACTTTTTTTCAATGATTTATGATGCTCAGCACAAATTGCATAGGCCATATCTGTTGTTCTTTTATATCTGCCTTAATTAATGTGTAAGCAGTACGGACGGTGTAATGGTTAGAATTACTGCCTCACAGCACTGAGGTCATGGGTTAGATTCCCACCATTGCCTAAACTGTGTGGAGTTTGTATTTTCTCCTCCGTACTTGCGTGGGTTTCCTCTGGGTACTCCGGTTTCCTCCCACAATCCAAAAATATACTGATAGGTTAATTGGATCCCAACAAAATTAACACTAGTGTGAATGTGTCTGTGTATACATGTGGTAGGGAATATAGATTGTAAGCTCCACTGGGGCAGAGACTGATGCGAATGGCCAAATACTCTCTGTAAAGTGCTGAGGAATATGTGTGCGCTATATAAATAACTGGTAATAAATAAATAATTAATAACCACTTGGCATATGAGAGCTTCCTCATTATTTACAATGAGAGAGACTGTTCCTGATTGCCTGCCTAGTCATGATGTTAACACCAGAATGTTGATATTCATAATGTCTACAATGCCACCATGTCGACATGTTGAATTTCGACAACTGATTTTAGGGATAGGGTTAGATTAGGTTTAGGGTAAGGGTGCATTTAGGGTTGGGATTAGGTTGCAGTTAAATTATGCTGCTAGGGATAGGATTAGGCTGTATTTAGGGTTAGGCTGTGGTTAGGGTTAGGATTAGGCTGCAGTTAAGATTTGGCTGCAGTTAGGGTTAGGCTGTGGTTAGGGTTAGGATTGGGCTGTAGTTAGGGTTAAACTGTGGTTAGGGTTAGGATTGGGCTGCAGTTAGGGTTAGGCTGTGGTCAGGGTTGGGATTAGGCTGTAGTTAGGGTTAAGATGTGGTTAGGGTTAGGATTAGGCTGCAGTTAGGGTTAGGCTGTGGTCAGGGTTAGGATTAGGCTGTAGTTAGGGTTAAACTGTGGTTAGGGTTAGGATTAGGCTGCAGTTAGGGTTAGGCTGTGGTCAGGGTTAGGATTAGGCTGCAGTTAGGGTTAGGTTGTGGTTAGGTTTGGGATTAGGCTGTAGTTAGGGTTAAGCTGTGTTTAGGGTTAGGATTGGGCTGCAGTTAGGGTTAGGCTGTGTTTAGGGTTAGGATTAGGCTGCAGTTAGGGTTAGGCTGTGGTCATGGTTAGGATTAGTCTGTAGTTGGGGTTCCTCTGGGTACTCCGGTTTCCTCCCACAATCCAAAAATATACTGATAGGTTAATTGGATCCCAACAAAATTAACACTAGTGTGAATGTGTCTGTGTATACATGTGGTAGGGAATATAGATTGTAAACTGTAGTTAGGGTTAAGCTGTGGTCAGGGTTAGGATTAGGCTGCAGTTAGGGTTAGGCTGTGGTTAGGGTTAGGATTGGGCTGCAGTTACATGTGGTAGGGAATATAGATTGTAAACTGTAGTTAGGGTTAGGTTTGGGCTGCAGTTAGGGTCAGGCTGTGTTTAGGGTTAGGATTAGGCTGCAGTTAGGGTTAGACTGTGGTCAGGGTTAGGATTAGGCTGCAGTTAGGGTTAGGCTGTGGTTAGGGTTAGGATTGGGCTGCAGTTAGGGTTAGGCTGTGGTTAGGGTTAGGATTGGGCTGCAGTTAGGGTTAGGCTGCAGTTAGGGTTAGGCTGTGGTTAGGGTTAAGGTTAGAGTAAGGATTAGGCCTGCATTCAAAGTGAAAATAAAATCACATTGTCGACATACTATCCATGTTGATATTCTGGTGTCGATTTACACCACACCACACCACAGCTCTATAACATAGGTGCGTAATTTATTTACTTTGTGGAGCACTATGGATTGGCCTGCTTCACTTGTGCTATCACGGGTCATTTACAGAAGTGCAGTACAAATACTTTGTGAAGTCACATATCTACATTTGTGCAAAAAAAAAATGTTTTACAAGTACAGTATGGGCAGGGAATGTGATTGCAGCATCTGTGCGAAAACAAAAGTTTGAGGTCTGTTAGAGGGAGGGCAGATTGGGGGTGATCTTTGCTAAATGTTGGCTCCCAGCAGCATGTTCTACTACATGCCCCCTGTGTGTCCCCATACTTTGCACTACATTATTATACTACATGCCCCATACGCTGCACTGCAACACTACAATACATGCCCCATACGCTGCACTACATCACTACACTACATGATCCATACGCTGCACTGCATCACTACACAACATGCTGCACTGCTTCACTACACTACAGCCCCTACACACTGTACTACACCACAAAACATGCCCTTACACACTGCACTACACTACATACACTATATGCTACACTAGATTCCCTTATAAGCTACACTACACTACATTCCCTATATGCTACACTTCATTCTCCCCTCTCCTAACTGCAGCTGTGAGGAAAGGCATTAGGACCCACTGGAGTTCAGCAGCTAGGGCCCAAAAATATATTGTATCAGAAGGGGAGGCACAGGGGTTTCAGATCAGCCACCAGATCACACAGGTGGCTGCCTCAAAATGGTGCTTCAATGATAACACTATACAGCAGTCCAGGATAGACCAACACTAACAGAGAGTAGTGGGGCAGCCACTGGGGCTGGAGACTCACCACCAAATCACAGTACGGTAGGAGGAGGCAGAGAGGACCACGGACTGCCTCATGGAAACCGGGGCTCTGGATCCAAGTCCGTCACCGATCAGAGAGCACACAGTGGGAAATAGAGCCGCAGGAGGATCTGGACAGAAGCACAAGGCATCAGGAGGGCTTCAGACAGCAGCAGGAGGGGGGAAAGTCCGTGGAGGGCGGCAGGAGGGAACTCTTCCTTCTCTGCAGCTTCATTGCGCTTCCCGCTGTCCCTCCACAGCTGCCGCGTATACCCGTAAGTCACATCGTAGAAGTCAGATGAGGGGAGGCGAAGCACATATAGGGCAGACTCGGACACGCTGTCTGCACCTGTGACCTGCAGTGGTAGGTCGGCGCCAATCAGGGTGGATGCGAATGGCATGCCCCCTCAAAACTGGCGCCAGGTTCACATGCCCCCCCATCCTAGTTGCGGCCATGACTGGCTAAATTGTCTACTCCTATATGGCATAATAAAAAAATGTATGTAGCAACTCTGATAGAATCTATCTTGAATAATAGTTGCTAGAAATCTAAATAACTATTATGTGCTATTATGGGGGTCATTCCGAGTTGTTCGCTCGGTAAATTTCCGCTTAATGCGCATGCGCAATGTTCGCACTGCGACTGCGCAAAGTAAAATTGCTATGCAGTTAGGAATTTTACTCACGGTTTTTTCTTCGTTCTGGTGATCGTAATGTGATTGACAGGAAGTGGGTGTTTCTGGGCGGAAACTGGACGTTTTATGGGTGTGTGTGAAAAAACGCTACCGTTTCTGGGAAAAACGCGGGAGTGGCTGGAGAAACGGAGGAGTGTCTGGGCGAACGCTGGGTGTGTTTGTGACGTCAAACCAGGAACGACAAGCACTGAAATGATCGCACTGGCAGAGTAAGTCTCGAGCTACTCAGAAACTGCACAGAGATGTCTTATCGCAATATTGCGAATCTTTCGTTCGCAATTTTAAGATGCTAAGATTCACTCCCAGTAGGCGGCGGCTTAGCGTGTGCAATGCTGCTAAAAGCAGCTTGCGAGCGAACAACTCGGAATGACCCCCTATATTCCTTGAGAGGTTTATCTCTATAACATTATTCACTCCATCAGGAAGTACTGGTGAATACACGACAATTTATTTGAATAACTAAAAATCATATTTCCTGTGTTACCACAATATGAAGTATATATATTTGTAACCATTCTGTGTTGTTTTTGTTTAGTTCTTGTTCTTATCTTTTTGTATTGCCTGTCTGTCTTTTGCCTTGGATATGTTATATTGTATGAATATACATTTTATGGATACCAAAAATAAAAGTTTGATCATTTTCAAGAGTGCCTCCAAAACAGAGTACTTTTCTTGTGAGAAATTAATGATTCCACGTGGCGCCACTTAATACCTCTAGGATGCAGTTTTGTAAAAAAAAACAATAAAATAACTTGCGCTTACACAAAAGGTAGAAATCGCCTCATACAAATGATTAAGAATAATAAAGATTGCAGTATGGCTGGAAGATTCTCTGGGGGCGGGCATGGTGCTATGGCGTCGCTATATTGACGACATTCTATTTGTGTGGGAAGATGATGTGGAGCAATTAAATTCCTTCCCTGATATGCTTGGAAATAACACATTCAATATTAAATTGACATCAACAATCAGTCAAAAAGAGATCACTTATCTCGACTTGTGTATCTATATAGAAAATGATCTTTTAAAAACTAAATTATATCGAAAACCCACCGATTCCAATAGTTTTAGTGAACGTGTCAGTCAGCATCATGAGCATTGGCTTGACGGGATTCCATATAGCCAATTCTTAAGGGTCAAGCGCAATTGCACTGACCCTGAGGTTTGCTCTATATACAATCAATGGAACTGACTGAACGTTTTCTTGAAAAAGGGTACTCTATTGAATTGTTAACAAAAGCCCAGGATAGAGTAAACACTATAAATAGAAATGACTTGATATGGGGTAGAAAGAATGTAGAACCCAAAGAAGATAAGTCTACATGGTCTTTTATTTCAAATTTTAATTCCCAACATAAGGAAATAGAAATTACTATAAAAAAACACTGGAAGGTTCTAATTAAGGATCCAATTTTAGGAGGTATTTTACCGTTGAAATTCAATTTTATTTATAGGAGGTCCAAGTCATTGAAAGACCAATTAGTCCATAGTTCCATTGAAACCACTAAAAGAAGTAGTATAAGAAGTAAAGGTTTTTATAGGTGTGGGTTGTGTGCTATGTGCAAATGCACTAAAGGTCCTAGTAAAATTAAAGATTTTACTGTTAATGGAACTACCTATCCTATTCGAGACTTTATCACTTGCAATTCAAGGAACGTTGTGTACGCACTCGAATGCGATTGTGGTCTCATTTGAAAACAAAACTCTATGAACATGTTTACAATGTTAAAAAAGGTCTGGAGACCCATACGGTCCCCAAACATTTTAAACAAATACATTCATCTAATCCAAATCATTTTAAAACATTTTGGGGCATACAACCTGTCAATCCCACACCACAAAATAAGGAGACTGAGGTGGTCCTTACAAAAAAAGAAATGGAATGGATCTAAAAGTTTAAATCCTTGGTCCCCCTTGGGCTCAATAGCGATTTCGAGCTCAAATGGTTCCTATAGTATTGCATCACAATTTATATTCCTCTCTATATTTGTCATAAACCTCCTATTTTAGTATTTCCTCCTATGTTTATTCCTCTCTTTTGGTTATGGTGCTTGCTTAATTTTAAGTATTTTTAAATGTTTTTTACGTAATAATTTTGTATAACCATGCTTTGGATGTCTTTTATGGATGATTATTAGTGATGGTGTGCATTCTCTCCTTTGTGTACATATTTAACTGATTCTGTCATGGAGAGACGCGGTGGAACGCAAACACCTTACTTGGAACGCACACTAACATCTGGATACGTCACTTCCGGTGACGCGAGTTCCGGGATATGGAACGCAAATACCGGGACCTAGAACGCGCTTGGATAGCCGGATACGTCACTTCCTGGTGACGCGTTCTGAGGACTAACAGGTGCTCTCAATGGGACAATTTATTTGGTATATAAGGAGGACCTTTTAGTTCAACTCCCTATGCCACTGAGGAAGGACAGAGATCCGAAAGCGCTTAAGCAGGGAGGTGTGTGCTGGCTAAGGACCGAGGAACTGGGGCTGCGACTTGGGACTGCCAGGGACACCGGAGTTACCGGGACTTTGGGTGATTATACCCCACGATTTCATCTTACAGTTGCCTATTT